>NC_026001.2:67179601-67281654 GCF_000442705.2 Elaeis guineensis | reverse complement strand
AAAAAATATTAATTAATCTAATTAATTAACATAAATTTATCCTACACTAGGATCTAAATATGATATATAGCATGCATGCATTTAAATTTGAAATTCAAATTGAACAGTAAACACTTTACTGTAATGTGTTCAGAACACAATACCTTTGTGCGGGTAGTAGATCGCCGCAATCTGATCACCGTCGGAGAGTCTGATCATCGATGAGCCACACAGCGTGTCTGGCCTCTGCGGATCATCCACATGAAGCTCCCGATCTGATCGACTCCTCACGAGTGCTAGCTCGTTGTAGAGCCCTTTTGACGGTCGATGCTGATCGAACTCCTTCGATCGATGTCTGTCGATTCTTGGATGCTCTGGATCATCAACAGACATGCTTGAGAGGATGTTGAAGATCTCTCTGAGATTTTGTGGGCTCACGACACTCGTAGCTCACTTTCTCACTTCCCGAACCCCAGGCTAAAACTCTAGGAACTCACCGAAACCTTGCACCCACTTTTCTTTCTTTTCTTTCTTTTTCTCTTGGAAGGATATGGACTTCCTTCTCACGCACAAGACTTCTCACCCCAAATTTTTCTCCAAAAATCTTCTTCTTGCACGCCCCACTCTTCTCCTCCTTTTATAACAACGTCAAACGTCTTATCCAAAAGAAAGGATAAAGATGAGTAATTGCACATTTGAATTCAAATCAAATTTTGAATTCAAATGGACACCAACTCATCCCTTATCCACTAAAGGTGAGGCATGGCTTAAATTGTGCATGGAGTGATTTCATGAGAAACCTTTTCTCATGTAATAAATGGGGCGTAAAAAAAGGGATAAGGTGCAAAGATTGATTGCCCATTCAAATTCAAACTTTATTTTGAATTTGAATGGCCAACCAATCATCCTTATCCATTCATTGGCACATTAAAGTGGGGCGTGGAGAGGGCTTGGCGTGAGAAAAAATTCATGAGAAGTTCCTTCTCATGAATTCAAATGGGTGCAATGGAAGTGAGGTGGCGCATGGAGATTGGGTCAAGGTGGTTTAATTATTTAAACCAACCTAATTGAACCAAATAAGTTAGGTCCAATTAGACTAATTTAAACCAACTTAATTAGGCTTAATTAGGCTCAATAAAATCTAATCAAATCAGAATTGACTAAGCCCAACCCCTGATCAAATCAGGGACCAAACCATCTCGACGATTAGGTCAACTCTTAACCTAATCGGGTCAAACCCAACTGAATCCAATTCGATTGGACTTGATCCAAAAATAATTATTCAATCAAATTGAGTAAATTAATGATTAAATTACTAATTAAATCTCTCATAAATACTGAGTCCAAATTCGATGGACAATCGGGCATTAGAATTCATCGATATGTAACCTTGATCAAAAAATCCTAACCAGTGGGACTCTTGACCCCGGTACCCATAATGTGTGGAACTCATGATCAGAGAATCCTGATTCTCAATCATCGAGTCTCAAATATGTAGGATTCTACATCAGCCATCAGATCAGATAGGAACCTCTAATGTGTGTGACCCTACAGGTTCGAACCTAAGCCAGTAGCACAGGAACCAATTCCTGTACTAATCGAAGTGACCATCTAGCAATGGTACCCGATGTTCAGATAGATCGAAGAGTCGCAATCGTAACACTCAGAACCTACATGAATGTAGTTACTGTATAATTCATCCTTTTGACCCCTATGTTTAGGATGACTCAGGGTTAAACTGTCAACCCTGATCAGATCATCCGAATTGTGCTCAACTCAAATAGTCCTGTGACTCCTCACAAGGACTACCCTGGCCAAGATTTTGCTAAATTGAAACATGACTGCACACAGCTCCTAAACTGGAGTGGTCAATCCCATCTTGACACACGCACCGACAAGTCAAGTACTTGACTACATCCAGCAGCCTTCCGTCACTGAATTAAAAATTCAGGTACTCCAGCACCTAAGTGCAGTGAGTTGCTTGCAAGTCACCATGGCGGTCTCAGGTCAGAGGGATATTTATACACATATTCCATCGGAGCAAATCTTGACAGCAGAAATAGCTCCGGAGTTGGTCACGTTCAGTGCAGATGTACCCTTACATCTCACCTGTATGCCATACCAGTGTCTCCACACTCATTGGTTAAGAGGACAACCAACCTATATGGCACACAACGACCTATACTTGATAAATATTGTCATCCTTGGTAACAACGTATCATTTGGTTGCGAACAGATTTAAGGATTAAATGATAAATTCTCCTTTGTCGAGTCTAAATAGTCCTAAGGACTTCACCACAACATAGGAGTTCATTAGAAGATGAAATATTTTGTGATGAAAAATACCAATATAATTTTTATTAGTTCACAATTCATGTATAAATACAAAAATGAACACAACCGTCTACAGACTGACGATTGGCTTTGGGACACTATTCCCAACAATCTTCCACTTGGCCTAAAGCCAATCAGTGCAGTATCTAATACCCATCTTTGACTTGTAGTTGTCGAACTCCTTCACCGTAATGGCTTTAGTGAATGGGTCAGCCAGGTTCTCCTTTTCGTCGATCTTCTAAAGATCGACGTCACCTCGATCTATAATTTCTCGAATGAGATGGTAGCGGCGCAGAATATGCTTCGTCCGTTGGTGTGCCTTTGGTTCCTTCGCCTGAGCAATGGCTCCAAAGCTGTCACAGTAGAGCAGAACTGGACCAACAAGGGAGGGTGCTACTCTGAGCTTGGTGATGAATTTTCTCAGCCACACCGCTTCTTTGACAGCATCTGATGCGGTGACATACTCTGCCTCGCAAACTGAATCAGCCACTGTGTGCTGCTTGAAACTTTTCCAGTAGATAGCCCCACCATTAAGGGTAAAAACAAATCCCGACACACTTTTGCTGTCATCGTGATCAGACTGAAAACTAGAGTCTGTAAACCCTATAAGTCTCAAGTCCGATTCACCATAAACAAGCCACTGGTCCTTAGTATTTCTTAAATACTTCAGGATGGTTTTAACAACCTTCCAGTGATTCTCCCCTGGATCAGATTGGTATCTACTCACTACCCCTAGTGAGTATGCCACATCTGGTCATGTACATGTCATGGCGTACATGATAGATCCCACTGCCAAAGCATATGGAATCCTACCCATATGCTCTCTCTCTTGAGGTGTTGTCGGACAATCCCTCTTTGAGAGAAAAATTCCATGGCCTATCGGAAGATAGCCTTTCTTGAAATTCTCGATGCTGAACCTCTTCAGCATAGTATCAATGTACGTGGACTGAGATAAACCAAGCAACCTTTTAGATCTATCCCTATAGATCCTCATCCCTAGGATGTAGGAAGCTTCTCCCAGATCCTTCATGGAGAACTGTGACGACAGCCAAATCTTTATTCCCTATAATGCAAGGACATCATTCCCAATTAAGAGAATGTCATCCACATACAATACAAAAAATACTACTACTGGACCATTAGCCCACTTATAAATGCATGGCTCTTCTCCATTCTTAACGAAGCCATACGTCTTGATCGTCTTATCAAAACGTATGTTCCAACTCCGTGATGCCTGCTTAAGTCCATAAATGGACCTCTGTAGCCTGCACACCTTAGACTCATCTGTGGATGTGAATCCTTCAGGTTGTATCATATACACCTCTTCATCCAGCTCTCCATTTAGGAAAGCTGTCTTCACATCCATCTGCCAGATTTCATAGTCCAGATGGGCAGCTATCGCAAGCATAATTCGAATGGATTTGAGCATTGCCACAGGAGAAAACATCTCGTCATAGTCTATACCATAACGTTGACGATATCCCTTAGCAACCAGACGGGCTTTATAGGTTTCCACCTTTCTGTCTGCTTCCCTCTTCCTCTTGAAGACCCACTTACACCCTATGGATTTTACTCCTTCGGGTGGGTCAACCAATGTCCACACATCGTTGACCTTCATGGACTCCATTTCAGATTTCATGGCCTCTAGCCATTTCTCAGAGTCGGGTCTCTGCATTGCATCCATGTAGGTGATCGGATCCTCATCATTTTCATCAAATTCGATAGGATCGTCGTTCCAGACCAAGAAACCATAGTGTCTGTCTGGTTGACGTGGTACTCTACCAGATCGCCTTAAGGGTGCTTGAACAATGGGCTCCGAATCTGATCTAACCAAATTCGATTCAGATTCAGCAACTTGTGTCGGTTTTTTCATCTGCCAAACTTCGTCAAGTTCGATCTTAGAGGCAACAGTCCCTTCACCAAGGAACTCTTTTTTCAAAAGATTTCCTTAAGGCTGACAAACACTTTTTGCTCATCAGCTAGGTAGAAGTAATACCCTTTGGTCTCTTTTGGGTACCCTATAAAATTATACTTGTCAGATCTAGTTCCAAGCTTGTCCATAATTAAATGTTTAACATAAGTCAGACACCCCCAAACCCTAAGATGCGAGAGTACTGACTTACATCCTATCCATATCTCATATGGCATTTTGGTTACAGACTTACTTGGAACTCTATTTAGAAGGTAACAAGCCGATTCGAGCACATAGCCCCAGAGGGAGATCGACAGACCAGCAAACCCCATCATGGATCGAACCATGTCCAACAAGGTCTGATTCCTCCTTTCAGATACACCATTATGTTGTGGTGTTTCAGGAGGAGTCCACTGAGAGAGAATCACATTCTTTCCAAGATATGTCAGAAAATCATTGGAAAGGTATTCACCTCCTCGATCAGATCGAAGCATTTTAATACACTTTCCAGATTATTTTTCTACCTTATTTCGGAATAGTTTGAATATTTTAAATGACTCCGATTTATGCTTCATTAAATAGACATACCCATACCTCGATAGGTCATCTGTGAAGGTTATGAAGTAGAAATATCCACCTCTTGCACTTGAGCTCATGGATCCACATACATCAGAATGTACCAAACCTAAGAGTTCACTAGCTCGCTCACCTTTTTCAGTAAAAGATGATTTGGTCATTTTATCAAGAAGACAAGACTCACTGGTTGGAAGTGATTCACAATCACCTACTTCAAGAATTCCTTCTTGAGCCAACCTGTTTATCCTTTTCTTATTGATATGACCTAGCCTACAGTGCCAAAGGTAGACTTCTGATACATTATCTATTCTAGGGTGTTTACCGAAGGTTTGAACCATATTAACAGGTTGTGATAGAAAGTAAATTCCATTATTAAGTTATCCAACAAATATTGTAACACCATTCAAAATGATATTGCAAACGTTTCTTTTTATTAAAAATTGATAACCGTTCATGACCAAAAGGCCTACAGAAATAATATTTAATAAAAAGCTTGGACAATAGTGACATTCACTCAGAATTATATTTCGAGAATTGATTATAAGGTTCATGATTCTTAATGCTAGAACTGAAACTTTGCTTCCATCTCCAACGTTCAAGAATCTGTCACCTTCATCAAATCTCCTACTGACCTGTAGACCCTGCATTGAATTGCAAATATGATAAGGACTTCCGATATCCAATACCCAGGCAATAGTATCACAAATGGAAAAGTTGTAAAGTGTTATCATATAAGTACCTTGCTTCTTCTTCGGCCTGTTCGGGTCCAGGGAGGCAACGTATAGAGGACAGTTTCTCTTCCAGTGCTCCTGCATCTTGCAAAAGAAGCACTCCACCTGGCTCTGGTCGGGCTTGCGCTTCTTGGTCTGACCCTGTGCAGATGTCCCAACATGCAGCTGCACCTTGTTATTCTTCTTCTTCTTGTTCTTCTTCTTCCCTTTCTTAAAGGGTCGACGACCAGAAGAAGACCCTCCCACAACATTCACCGACTCCTTACGGAGCTGGTGATCCTTCTCAAAGTTTTGCAGCAACCCCAACAAGCTGTGGTAGTTCACTGCAGGCTTTGTCATCCGAAAATGAGTAAGGAAGGGGAGGAAGGACTTGGGCAATGAATTAAGGATCGTATTCTTACCGAGCTACTCGTGCAGGGGAAAGCCCAGTTTACTTAGGCGCTCAATCATTTCGATCATGTATAGTACATGATCAGTGACTGAGGCTCCATCCCTCATCCGAGCATTGAAAATGGCACAACTAGTTTTGTGCCTTTCAACGTCGTCAGGCATGCCAAAGGAGTCGTTCAATATTTGAAGCATCTCCTGTGGCTGGGCATTCTCGAACCTACGGCTGAACTCATCATTCATTGCCGTCAGTATAATGCACCGAACGGTGGTGCGGTCATTGAACCACTTCTGATAAGTATCTCGGACCATTCCTCTAATGTTCGGGGCTGTCTCCTCAGGTGCCGGATCCATTACTACATAAAGGATCCACTCATGCTCAAGGATGATTTTTAATTTTTGATACCAGCTATCGAAATTAGGTCCCATGAGCTTGTCATTATCTAATAATGACTGAAGGGACAGGGTAATGGCCATAGCTGCATAAAGGAAAACTAAACCTCTATTAGTACATAAATTATTAATACTAAAGACTTGGACTTTAGTCTAAAATTTCTCCCAGTATTTTTACGAATTGGTAGCCTCAACCTCCAATTCAAAGAATTACTTTAATTCTTTAGTAGGTACTAGAATCCACACAGACTACACATGAGCCCAACTTTGGTTGGTCAACCCATGTGTATCTATGGGTAGGTTCATAACCAGTTGTTTCTCTAAACAACTTCTAGTAATTGATTTTGCCCCAGAACCTAATCAGTAGGCTTTGGCCTCCACTGAAAAGATCTGGTTAGGTCCAACCATTAACATGATTTGATTTGGTGAATCGGATCAATAAATATCAGGTCCGACTTTGGCCGGCCAACCTGATCACCATCAGAAAGACTCGAACCAAATTATTATATTATGAATGATAATTCCATTAGTCAGTAAGCGCTAGGCCTTTGGGCCTCCAATGATTATTAAACTAATGGACTCATTATCACTCACTTAATGGGAGGCTATGACTTAGTTATCAATATAACTTAATCACTTTTAGGGATCTAATAATTTTTTTTTGAAGATTTTATTAAAGGATAGATGAGAAGAAAATATCCAGCCAATTTCAATCCTCCCACTGACTTCACCAAGTCAGATTAAAAAGGATTTAATTAAAGCTGGCATTAGGAGCACCTAAATCAGTCAAACTATTTTACCTAATGACATGGGTGAGCCCTAATCACCAAGTGATCTAATCAAAACCTAATTCACCAGGTTGGCCAGGTAAGTGAGATCAGTGGTGGGGATAAGCCATTAACTCGTCAGAGATCAAATCACTGTGAGTAGCTCCCACTTAAAAACCACTGGTCAAACTGCCAAACTTACCTTAGACACCAACCAGTTCATTAGTTTTAATTTGATCAACTTAGCAAATAGGGTTCCACCGCGTAGCCATGAATTAAGTCCATCTTGGTCTAGTTAAAGACATGACCCATTCAACTACAATTATTGGAGTTGAGTCTAGAGTATCCTTGACCTAATCTAATTCAACTTTTGATTAGATTTGATCAATTACTCTAATTTAGTCTATTTCTTTAAGCTAACCTTAGGTCTAACCCAATTATGGACCTAATCCATCTAACCCATTGATCCACAAGTTTATGCAATTGTCTTAGGTCTTAATTCACAATTCTAGACCTACTAGACAACACTTAATTCTTTTAATTAAGTATTTGGGCTGATGGGTCAGGATTTGGCATTTCAAAAATAATTTTTAAATTTGAAAGGTTTTATTTTTTGTTCACCAAATATGTTGACTCATTTCACAAATAGATCAGTACATTTCATAAATAGCAATCCTATTGCTAATTACATAATAAAAAATAACTCAATCAAAATAAATCATGAATATTTCTTTAGATCTAATCTAACACATTCACGATAAATTTTACAATTGAATCTTTACAATTAATTCCTTTCGCTGCTTTATCTGCATGGGATATATTTGCAGTGGCACCCCTACCGCCATAGGAGACCCCATCGAATGGAAGGAGAGGGCCTTTAAACCCTGCATTTCTCTTATGACCGGACGGCCATGGCAACCAACCCAATTGATTACTTGCTACTTGGATCAAGTATATCTAAATATACCAATTTCAAAATTTAAATTTCAAATTTCAAATTTTAAATTTTGAATTTCAAATTTCAAACAAATTTTAAATTTCAAATTTTAAATTTTTGAATTTCAAATTTTAAATTTCAAATTTTGAATTTTAAATTTTGAATTTCAAATTTGAAATTTCAACCAAATTTCAAATTTTAAATTTCAAATTTTGAATTTCAAATTTTTGAATTTTGAATTTCGAACAACTTTCAAATTTTAAAATTCAAATTTCAAATTTTGAATTTCAAATTTTTGAATTTTGAATTTTGAACAACTTTCAAAATTCAAAATTTAAATTTTTAAATTTCAAATTTCAAATTTAAACTTTTAGATTACAACTTAATCTATGCATGCAAATATATATATCATATCTAAGAACCCGCTCTGATACCATTTGTGGGAAAATTCAGTGCAGGGGTAAAATGGTAATTTTAAAACTTTTTTAAAATCAAAATTTTACAGTGAAAAAATATTAATTAATCTAATTAATTAACATAAATTTATCCTACACAAGTATCTAAATATGATATATAGCATGCATGCATTTAAATTTAAAATTTGAATTTGAACAATAAACACTTTATTGTAATGAGTTCAGAACACAATACCTTTGTGCGGATAGTAGATCGCTGCCATCTGATCACCATCGAGAGAGTTTGATCATCGTGATATAGCCACATAGCATGTCTGGCCTCTGCGGATCGTCCACATGAAGTTTTCGATCTGATCGACTCCTCACGAGTGCTAGCTCATTGTAGAGCCCTTTTGACGGTCGATGCTGATCGAACTCCTTCGATCGATGTCTGTCGATTCTTTGGATGCTCCAGATCATCAACAGATATGCTTGAGAGGATGTTGAAGATCTTTCTGAGATTTTGTGGCTCACGACACTCGTAGCTCACTTTCTTACTTTCCGAACCCCAGGCTTAAAACTCTAAGGAACTCACTGAAAACCTTGCACCCACTTTTTTTCTTTTCTTTCTTTTCCTCTTGAAAGGATATGGGCTTTCTTCTCATGCACAAGACTTCTCACATCCCAGAATTTTTCTCCAAAAATCTTCTTCTTGCATGCCCCACTCTTCTCCTCCTTTTATAACAACGTCAAATGTCTTATCCAAAAGAAAGGATAAAGATGAGTAATTGCACATTTGAATTCAAATCAAATTTTGAATTCAAATAGACACCAACTTATCACTTATCCACTAAAGGCGTGAGGCATGGCTTAAATTGTGCATGGAGTGATTTCATGAGAAACCTTTTCTCATATAATAAATGGGGCATAAAAAAGGGATAAGGTGCAAAGATTGATTGCCCATTCAAATTCAAACTTTATTTTGAATTTAAATGGTCAACCAATCATCCTTATCCATTCATATGGCACATTAAAGTGGGGCATGGAGAGGGCTTGGCATGAGGAAAAAATTCATGAGAAGTTCCTTCTCATGAATTCAAATGGGTGCAATGGAAGTGAGGTGGCGCATGGAGATTGGGTCAAGGTGGTTTAATTATTTAAACCAACCTAATTGAACCAAATAAGTTAGGTCCAATTAGACTAATTTAAATCCAACTTAATTAGGCTTAATTAGGCTTAATAAAATCCTAATCAAATCAAAAATTGACTAAGCCCAACCCCTGATCAAATCAGGGACCAAACCATCTTGACGATTATGTCAACTCTTAACCTAATCGGGTCAAACCCAACTGAATCCAATTCAATTGGACTTGATCCAAAAATAATTACTCAATCAAATTAAGTTAATTAGTAATTAAGTCATTAATTAAACCTCTCATAAATACTGAGTCCAAATCCAATGGACAATCGGGCATCAGAATTCATCGATATGTAACCCTGATCGAAAAGTCCCAACCAGTGGGACTCTTGACCCCGGTACCCATAATGTGTGGAACTTGTGATCAGAGAATTTTGATTCTCGATCATCGAGTCCCAAATATGTATGATTCTACATCAGCCATCAGATCAGATAGGAATCTCTAATGTGTGTGACCCCGCAGGTTCGAACCTAAGCCGGTAGCACAGGAACCAATTCCTGTACTAATCGAAGTGATCATCTAGCAATGTACCCGATGTCTGGATAGGTCGAAGGTCACAATCCAACACTCAGAACCTACATGAATATGGTTACTGTATAATTCATCCTTTTGACCCCTGTGTTTAGGATGACTCAGGGTTAAACTGTCAACCCTGATCAGATCATCCGAATCATGCTCAACTCAAACAGTCCTGTGACTCCTCACAAGGACTACCCTGGTCAAGGTTTTGCTAAATTGAAACACGACTGTACACAGCTCCTAAACTGGAGTGATCAATCCCATCTTGACACACACACCGACAAGTGAAGTACTTGACTACACCCAGCAGCATTCCGTCACTGAATTAAAAATTCAGGTAGTCCAGTGCCTAAGTGCAGTGAGTTGCTTGCAAGTCACCATGGCGGTCTCAGGTTGGAGGGATATTTATACCCATATTCCATCAGAGCAAATCTTGACAGCAGAAATAGCTCCAGAGTCAGTCACGTTCAATGCAAATGTACCCTTATATCTCACCTGTATGCCATACCAGTATCTCCACACTCATTGGTTAAGAGGACAACCAACCTATATGGCACACAACGACCTATTCATGATAAACATTGTCGTCCTTGGTAACAACGTATCATTTGATCGTGAATAGATATAAGGACTAAACGACAAATCCTCCTTTGTCGAGTCTAAATAGTCCAAGGACTTCACCACAACATAGGAGTTCATTAGAAGATGAAACATTTTGTGATGAAAAAATATCAAAATAATTTTTATTAATTCATAATTCATGTACAAATACAAAAATGAGCACAACCGTCAATAGGCTAATGATTGGCTTTGGGACACTATTTCCAACAAGATCATATAGCAGAAGATAGGGTTAACAAATTAGAGAAATTTAGACTATTGAGTCCGTTGACTTTCGAGTCATATCCAGTTTGTGAATCATGCCTTCAAGGCAAAATGATCAAGCTCCCTCTTATGGGACATGGGGAAAGGGCCACAGACCTACTTGCCCTAGTACATACGGATGTGTATGGCCCATTTGATGTGCCGGCTAGAGGCAACTATGTCTACTTCATTACCTTCACCGATGATATGTCTAGGTACGGATATGTGTTTATAATAAAACACAAGTCTGAAGCCTTTGAAAAGTTTAAAGAATTCAGGCATGAGGAAGAAAAATAAACAGGAAAGTCCATTAAGGTTCTTCGATCAAATCGAGGAGGTGAATACCTTAGTAGGGAGTTCCTAGACTATCTTAAGGACAATGGCATAGTCTCTCAATGGACTCCACCTAGAACACCACAACTCAACGGGATTTCAGAACGGAGAAACCAGACCCTATTAGATATGGTCCGTTCCATGATGAGCTTCATGGACCTTCTTAAGTTTCTTTGGGGACATTGTCTCATGACAGCAATATATGTATTGAATAGAGTTTCCTCTAAAACCATTCCTACCATACCATATGAGATATGGCATGGTAAGAAGCCAAGTCTGAATCATCTCAGAATTTGGGGTTGTCCAGCTCATGTCAAGAGATAGCAGGCGGACAAGTTAGAGTTCAGGTCTTTTAGAGCTCGATTCATAGGATATCCTAAAGAGTCATTAGGATACTATTTCTATATTCTGGAAGATCACAATGTGATTGTGAGTTGAAATGCTATTTTTTTTAAAAAATAGTTTATTCAAGATGGTGGCATCAGAAGAATAATTAAGCTCAAGGAGAATGTCTCTCAAGAGCAATGAGCTAAAGAACTTGAAGAACCAAATCAATCAGAACCAGTCCTAACACAACCTCTTCCACCTCGTAGATCGATTAGAATTTTTCATCCTCCTGAAAGGTACTTAGGCACTATACAAGAGGATATAGAGAAAATGTTTCTCATAAAAAATGAGACTCATGGTGATGATCCCAAGACCTATGACGAGGTGATATCAGATATCGACTCTGAGAAATGGTTAGAGGCAATGAGATCAGAAATTAACTCGATACACTCAAACCAAGTCTAGACCTTGATAGATCCACCTAAAGGTATTGTACCTATTGGGTATAAATGAATCTTCAAGAGAAAGATAGGTGTAGATGGCAATATAGAGACATTCAAGGCTAGGCTCGTAGCGAAAGGTTATAGTCAGCGCGAAGGCGTTGACTATCAGGATACCTTCTCATCCGTAGCCATGCTAAAATCCATCCGTATATTGCTTGCTGTTGCTGTTGGGAAATGTGTCCCAAAAAGCCAATCGTCAAGCTGTTGACGGTTGAGCAACCAAGTATTGTAATTGATTTGTTAATAAATAAAATATATTTGGCATTTTCATCATAAGCTTTCATCTTCTAATGAACTCCGTTGTTATGATGAAGTCCTTAGGACTATTTAAGTTTGATAAAGAGAGGATTTATCGATTAGTCTTTAAAACTGTTCACAACCAAATGATAGGCTGTTAATAAGGACGACAGCTTCTATCAAGCATAGGTCGCTGTAGGCCATATGGGTTGGTTGTCCTCTTAACCAAGGAGTGTGGAGACACTGGTATGGCATACAGGTGAGATGTAAGGGTACATCGTCATTGAACGTGACCAACTCCAGAGCATTCTGCTGTCGAGAATGTCTCAGATGGGATATAGGTATAAATGTCCCTTAGACTTGAGATCGCCTCATTGACTTGCAAGCAACTCACTGTGCTTTGGTACTGGACTAACTGAATTTCTAATTCAGGGATGGAAGGCTTCTGGGCACAGTCAAGTACTTGCAAAGTCAGAGTGTGATCGAGATGGGATTGACCACTCCAAGAGTTGGAGAAGAATGAGTCGCAGTATTTCAATTTAGCAAAATCTTGGCCAGGGTAATCCATCAGATGGATTTGATATTTTGAAATACAATGTGGACAACCTGATCAGAGTTGACAGTTGAGCTCTGGGGTGTCCTATGATCATTTTGGTCAAGGGGATGAATTATATGAAAACTATATCTGCATGGGTTCTAAGGATGTTGTTCTACACATTCGACCTATCCAGACGTCGGGTACCATTGCTAGATGGTCACTTCGATTGGTATAGGAATTTGTTTCTATGCTACCGGCTTAGGTTCAGACCTATGAGGTCATACACATTAGAGTTCATGATCCGATCGGATGGTTGATCAATGATTAAGAATCATTATAGGGTTAAATAATCAATACGATTGACATTTAACGCAGTGCAAGTGTTACAGGAGGATCGATTAGCAATTTGATTGCTAATTGGCTTAATTTGATTAAGCCAATAGACTGAGATTAAGTCTAATTAAATATGATTTAATTAGATTTGGTTTGGGCTTGATTGGATCAAGTCCAATTGGTTTATTGGATAAGCCAAGTGCAAGGAAAAACTAGTCCTAGTTCAACTAGGACTTGGGTCAATCTAATTTCTAATTTGATTAGAAAATTAAATCAGATTTAAATTAATTTAATCTGATTAAATTAGATTCTTAATTAGGTTAAGACCTATTTTAATTGGGTTGATCTAATTTTGATTTGATTTGGTTTGGGAAACCAAATTAAAATAAGTTATGAGACAGAATCCTAGTAGGACTAGGATTCCACCTTGCGCCACATAAACCTTCTCCATGCCCTCTTCTTATTCAACGCCAATCTTCACTTATTTTGTGTGACAAAAGCCCTCTCCCAGATCTCTCCCACGTTCACAAAAGGTCTCCTCTCTTCTTTCTTACATGGAAGGTGATTTGGATCAAATCTAAAAGGAATAAGTTTGGATTTCGAATTCTATGAGATAGAGTTTTAGAAATCCAAAACTCTTTCAATTTTGCACCGAATTTATCCAAATTTTTTTTGGAATTTTCGTGGTTTTAGGGTTTACATTGTACACCCTTTTTGGTGATCCACATACGAAAATATGGAGGAGGTGCTCAAGAGTTGGGCGTCCCTTAACTTGCCATGTTTGGATAAGCCTTGACTAGGTGTTTGACCTAGACAAGGACTCTATCATATCTCTCTATATAAGATGAGTTTCTTCGTGAAACTTGAAGGAGAGATAGTTTTTTGAGAGTCATTTCTGCCATCCAAAAATCAGAGAAAATACCTTTGGGTCGTGGAGATATAAAAGATGCAAGTTTGGGTGTCTAGAGAGAAAAACGTGAAGAAGAAGAGGGTCTTCTTCTAGGGTTTTTATTTTCATATCTTTCCTCCTTCCATCTTGAGTTTCCTGAGAGCGTCTCAGATCTGAAACTCCTCCTTCTACTTTCCATCTTTGGAAGAGTCCAAATCAAGAAGAAGGAGGCACCTGATCAACCATCAAAGAAGGATCAACGCAGTACTAGCATACTGTGCTGATTTCCTGAAGCAGGACTTCTGATCGAGATTCGTGGGCTCGTGTGGACGACTCCTAGAGGCCGGACGCATGTGCGGCTTGCAACATCATCCTTAAGCCCGGATTAGCGAGGTTAGAGCGTCTAACTTGCAAGGTAATAGATCTGATCTATTATTTAATACATACATTAGATGTAGCTAGTATAGAAACATGTTGATATGATCAACATGTAGTTCATACTATATTTATATATATTTTAATTTTTGATTTAATGATATGTAATAATCATGTAATAGGATCTTAGATCTAGGGATTTTCTGATCTTAGAAAATAAATTTTGATTTATTTTAGTCTTCCACTGTATGATCTTGAAAAAGTTTCAAGATCTAACCCTGAAACCCTAGATCTGGTTCCTTCAGTTGCAACCTATTTCGATTACGAAATATGATAGATGGATGTGAAAATGGCATTCTTAAATGGATATCTTGAGGAAGATATCTATATGGAACAGCCACTTGGTTTCACATCCAGTGATGATGATCACAAGGTCTGCAAGCTGTAAAGGTCCATTTATGGACTTAAGCAAGCATCTCGGAGCTGGAATATTCATTTCAATGATGTGATCAAAATGTTTGATTTCATCAAGAATGAGGAGGAACCATGTGTGTTCAAAAAGGTCAGTGGGAGTGCAGTTGTCTTCCTCATATTGTACGTAGATGACATCCTCCTAATTGAGAATAACATTTCCATGTTGACCTCAGTCAAAGTATGGTTGTCTAAGGAGTTCTCTATGAAAGATCTAGGAGAGGCATCCTTTATACTGGATATTAAGATCTATAGAGATAGACCAAATAGGATGTTGGGACTTTCATAGAAGATGTACATAGAGGAGGTGCTAAAAAGGTTTAGCATAGAAAATTTCAAAAGAGGTTTAGTACATTTTAGACATAGCATTCATCTCTCCAAGAAGATGTGCCCTAGCACACCTGAGGAGATTGAACGCATGAGCAAAATCTCTTATGCTTCGGCAATAGGGAGACTCATGTATGCCATGCTATGTACACGACTTGATATAGCCCATGCTATGAGTGTCACAAGCAGATATCAGTCGAATCCAGGTGAAGAGCACTGGACTTCTGTGAAATGTATCCTTAAGTACTTGAGAAAGACTAAGGATATGTTTCTAGTCTTTGGGAATGGAGAACTCCAGATTCAGGGATATACAAACTCAGACTTTATGTCTGATAAAGATGATCGAAAGTCGACATCTGAGAGTCTATTCATTTGCAATGGTGGTGCAATTAGCTGGAAGAGTTCCAAGCAGATGGTGATTGCAGATTCCACCATGGAGATAGAGTATATTGCTGCATCGGAAGCTGCGAAGGAGGCATTCTGGTACAAGAAGTTTGCCGCAGAGCTTGGAGTGATGTCACCGGATGCCATCCCTCTTTACTGCAACAATAATGGTGCCATAGCCCTAGCTAAGAAGCAAGGTCTCACCAGAAGTCCAAGCATATCGAGCGATGATTCCATCTGATCCGTGATTACCTCGAAAAAGGTTATGTCAAGGTTAAGAGAGTTGACTCTACAAACAATGTGGCAACCCACTGACAAAGCCATTAGGCCAGCAAAAGATCGAAGCCCACCTTGAGAAGATGGGACTTAGATATGTAGCCAATTGGCATTAGGTCAAGTGAGAGTTTGTTAGATGTGTGCCCTAGATGCCAGATTGGCTGACACATTCCTGTACAAATCTAAGGGCAAATTTATAATTTTGACTATAAATCAATAAATGGGTTATTCTTCTATCACATTGTGTACATTGTATCTGTGATACATTCTTTGAGTTAGTAAGAATGTCAATTCATATTTTCAAGAATTGAAAATTTAAGGTATAAATTTACATAACTAACTCATAAACAGCTCCTGACCATAGAATCATCATGAGAATGGTGATCAATCCAAAAGATTGGTGTACGATCACTTTCTTAGAGTAGATGTATCTTGAGTCTATGGTGTGAAGACACCGAAGCAAGTCTATAGGTATTCATTGAGAATGAGAGTACTGAGCGTGACCACCTCGAGCAGACATAAAGAAGTCTACCTTCTCGTCAATGACTAGCTCGATGCTGCAGCTGTGTGTCTAGTTCTTTGATCTGAGGTATATCGATAGTTCACATTGAGTGTGTTATAATTTGACTACACCATAATTCAGTCTCCTAGCCATTCGGAATCTTAAGATGTATGTTGGCTGTAGCATATTCATTGTAGGAACCAGATTGCACCAAGATGGGATCTATCAACCTCGATAGCTGAGAGGAGTAGTCCTATGATGATCGAAAGATCGAGTCCTTAAGCCCATGGCTATGACAGAGTAAAATAATGGAAAAGAGTTTTTTATTAGGGTTTCACATCAGACTCGGATCGATCGATTGATTCATATGACTGATGTTGAGTTTGACGAGTTCACCTTAACCCTAATTCAGTCGGGACTCATGATAGAGGAACTCAATCACATAGGTAGCTGCACCAAGAGGTTCATCTTTAGTTCTGATGGGTTGCCATCATATACTGTTAGGTGTTACTAGTGGATTTTGGGAGTAATTAGAATGATCTTAATGATCGATCATTCTAATTATTTGAATCAGAAGAGTTCTGGTCCATCGAAAGGAGTTTCGATGATGTCGATGATGAGATCACGACATATCTCATTATCATATAGAATTGAACCTAACTGGGTTACACTAACAAGAGTTAGGGTCTAGATGTCATCAATTGAGCTAGCCCAATTTGATTGATTTGGATTAGATCCAATTAGGTTCAAGAAAATCGTGCTAGCACACGATTGAGCCTAACTTTCTCCTCGTGCAATCTTTTTCATCTCGACTAAGCCAAATATGATTTGACTCACTCAGAGAATCTTGAGAAGGTTTCTCTCAGTCTAACTGGAGCCAGTCCAGCTCAAAAAAGTCTTGTCTTAATTCATGAGATGAATTTAAGACAACATCTATCAATTTCTGTCACCTGCCATTTTCGTTTTAGGACATCGGTCAAACGTTGACTTATGGATTTTAAACTGAAGGACACTTGGTAAGAGGTCATTGGAGAGTTTTTGTGAAGTGTCCACCTGCTAAATTAGTCCTCAAAGTGGGCTCCAAGATCAGATTAGGAGTGTGCCCAAGTGGATAAGGATAGAGTCCCATGAGATGAGGACTTTGATCCCTTGATCGACTTGGACTGTGGGGCACCAATCTCACTGTGCTTATCCAATGTTGGTGCCAACAGAGGTGGTAATTGAGGAGATTCTTTTTTGATATAATTAGATGACATCACTCCACCAATTAAAATTTTTTCAGAATTAATTGGAATTTTTTGATTGGTCGAATGATGTGGCACTGCATGGCACAACAGGGTCTATTTAAACCCTGTCTGTGCCTAGGGTTTAGAAGCTGCTCAATACCCAGCAAAAATGAGATTCCTCTCCACTTCTCTATGTTTTGTCTACTTCTCTCTCTCCTCTCTTCACATCCAAGAAGTTGGACATCCATCTGGTGCTTGTCCAAGGTGTGGTGGCTCTCTGAATAGAAGGCTACAGGGATTTGTCAAGAAGCTGCTACTCCAGCTTCAGAAGATCTTTTGAAGATCTTTCAGATCAGATCTAAATTTGATTTTTAGAGCAAAGATTTGCAAGAAGAAGATGATCCAGATCTTGCTTGAGTAGATACTGATAGAGGTCAGATGACTGCGTGGCTATTTTTGAACCTCGGGTATTGCTGCAATCATCTACAGGGTAATCAGATTACCCTTGAGGTATTTCATATTTCTCATGCTTTTAGATTTATTTTAGAATTAATATCAGATAATAAAATTAGATCTAAAAATTTAGATCTGAAATAAATATAGGATAATTTTTTTTTAAAATTATTCCATCCCAGATTTAATGAAATCTGAAAGATCCTACAAGGAAAAAGACAGTTTTTCCTTCACTAGCAACGTATCATGACTACCCAAAAGATGTGAAATTTGGTAGAAATATTAAATCACCTTTCAGTGGTAAATTATCGTGTAATTCAATTCTTCGATCATCCTTGCACCCTGAATATATTCATGAGTATGGAATCATGTCAAACTCAAATACATATTCATATCGATTCTCAATTAACCAATGATAACTTCAATGAAGAAGCTTAGAAACTCTTTCTAATCTCCTTTCTACTTTTGACCAAAAGACTTTTCTCGAGTCATCTAGGATTGAGAATACACAGGATGTGATCTCCTCTTATTATGAGTGATTGATTCCATATTGACCTACTCACAGCCTTCATACACACTCCACCATATCTAGAACACCCCATACATGTCTTAATACCATGCCTAGATATGAAACAAAATATGGATTCATGTGCACAAGATTCCATGGTGGTCTTAGGTCTAAGGATCACTTGCACAACTTTCACTTAGAGAACCATCTTTGACATGCAAATAAGGCTTCCATAAGATGTTCTCTTTCATCGAGTCAATTCAGTGGACTCATTTCTCAAATGAGCACACACATCTTTGTATTAGTATCTCACACAAGTGGCTAGTGAGATCTGTCACCCTCTCCATTGAGTATACATAGGATATACTAGTCTATTCAGAACATTGATCCCTAACTCAATGATCCTACGATAAAAAATATTTAATATTAAGATTTTAGGATTTTAGGTCTCACTAGCATAACCAATTCATGTCTCCTAAAATCATTATCCTAATCTTTGGGGTTCGTCATAATCTTAGACATAATAAGATGCAGCTAATATGATGAATCAATACCTCAAATAATAATAAATATCATTTCATGGATTGAAAAATTATAAAGAAAGTCCCATCACAACACACTTGCGATTAGCTTATAGGGTACTTTTCTTTCATGACCCATGTGGGATGTCCCAATTGAACGGGTATGTGGATTTCATTTGAGCTGACCCATTTAATCCCTCCTTTAAAACTCATTTGGGTGACTCAAACTCCATAACTCTTCCACTTCCTCTCATCCCAAACCTAAGGCTCCTCTCCTAGCTCTCCACTGACCTCAAATTCTAGGGTATACACATTCTCTCGGCATGTCCTTGGTCAAAACTGTCTCACTTTCGCTCTCCATCAAAATCTCAAACCCTAATTTTCAAAATTCGAGACAATCACCCCGAAATCCTCTTCTTCTCTTCATTTCCATCCATCCTTCATCCTTCTCTATCTCCTTGACTGGTTCTCCTACTGTCTTTGGGACAATGGCCCCCAAGATGTGGTTGCCACAGAGAAGAAAGTTAGTGAGGTCCTTAGAGGTTGAGGAACAAAGAAAGATATGATTTGATGACTAGTCGAGACATCTGTTTGATGCACCATGTAGTCTCTGAAACTCTCCTAAATCTGTCATTTTTAATGATCGATGCCATGAGGGAGGCCTTGAACAGATCCAAGGCTCCCTTGTCCTATGGTATGACTCTTACTGTGATATCTAGGGAGTTTGGAGTGAGCTTTGAGGGGGAGGTTGTTTGCAGATTATCGAACACTGACACCTACAATGACCACTCCCTTCGACGTATGGGATTTATCAGAGTGGATGGTCGTTGGACCAAGGGGTGAGGAGCTGCAGTCGAGGAGGAGGAGGGAGGAGGAGCGTGCTGATGATCACCCTATATCGGAGCCTGAGATAGGACCAAGGTCCCTCTTCACCACTTATGCCAAGGCAGAGCCCTGACGATCACCCTATATCAGAGCCTGAGATAGGACCCTCAATTAGTGTACCCCCATCGTCGAGCTGTACTGTGCCATCTTTTAGTTTGGGGGAGGATGAGATGGGACTGTTGGCTGAGAGAGTGGCAGGCATTCTATCTATTCAGCAATAGTGATTTTAGGATTAGGTTCTTCAGCTCTTTCACCTTTTTCAGCAGTATCAGGAGTAGATCCTCCAGCAGGTGCAGCAGCAGCAGTATCGTCAGCCTCCGTCGAGTTCTTTTTCTAACCCTTCTTCAGACTTTTCTATTGTGCCACACATATCCTCATTGATGGAGCTTTTATCTGATCTGAGTTCTAGACTAGAAAGTGTGGAGAGTTTCCTACTCAGATTCAGTGGCAGGATCTTTGACATCGAGAGAGAGATCAGATTGATTTTGGATTCTCTATCGATAGGAGCGAGCATATCGACCACCTCTTCACCTCAGTTGGCTGACTTGACTCAAGTGATAGAGAGACTCCATAGCTAGCTTTGTTCTTCACTTGAGCTGATCCGAGCAGATATTAAAGACTCCAGGGACTTTGTATCTTCTGATCTAGATGGGCTCCGAGTTTCGCTGAGGGGGGTCTTGTTCTAGCTTGATGCCATTAGGACTCAGCTTTAGTTCAGGCCCTCTGCATCCAATGAGCCAGCCTTTGTCCAGCCAATTATATTCCGTCCCCCGACATCTTTTACTCGAACCAGACCCTTCGATCGAGGATGAAGCTGATCTTGTTTCACTTATCTTGTCTTGAGCTCGATGCCCATTCTCACTAATCTGATCATTTTGTACCGGACTTTTTAGGTTACTTAGTTGTTGTATTTTGTTGAATGTATGAGAGCTTTATCTCATAGATATATATTATGACTCTTGTAACCTCTCTTTTTGTTGTAATTAATGAATGAGGTTATCCTTTATTATCACTTTGTATGGCCCACTATTTTTGAATGAATGAATGAATGAATGACTATTACATTTTGATGACTGCACACTATTACTCTGATACTTGATGTACAACCATTAAAAATCTTAATCTTTTAGTCCATTTTTGATGATGTCAAAAAGAGGGAGAAAGTAGTGTGGTCCTATTTATCTTTATCTAAACTTTTAAATTTTTTACTCGAATACAGTATTTTGCTCTGATATGCCTTTGATACGCCCATTTTTTTTACTTTGATACATCTATCTTTACTTTCATTTTGATACTTTTTAAAAAATACTCAGATACATCTATTTTTCTTGAGAGCTTTGATAATTTTATTTTTGCCTTAATGCCAAAATGCCTTGATTCATCTATTTTTGATTTTGCAAAATGCTCTAATACCTTCTCTTTTAATTCTTGCTCTAACGTTTTCATTTTTGATATCAAAATAAGAAAAAGAGAAAGAAAGATTTCTTTCACATTTATTGCTCTAAGACTAAAAATAAGAAAGAAAAAAAAATTCTTTCATGAACCATCTTTGCTTCAATAAGAAAAATTTTACAATTTGATCATTTTTTGTATAAGAAAGGGAGAGATCTTTTTCAAAATGATCAAAATGATTATTTTTATCTGTTTCATATAAGAAAGGGGAGGATTTTGCTAATTAAAAATAATCTTCAGAAAAACTCTGATACCTTTACAAATAAGTTCTCAGCAAAATAACTCAAAATATTACAACTTGCTGAAAATATGTATCTCATGATTTTTTATGCTTAATCTTTGGCATATTCCTACAAGTACTTCATAAACTCAATTTTTTGAGTTTTATGGACTTATTTTATGAACACTTAAATATTTTATCATCATAAAAAAGAGAGAGATTGTTGCTCCAAGAATTGATTTTAATGATCACAAATCATTTAAGGAGACTATTAATGAGTTTCTTATCTTTGAAGAATATTTTTGTGATATTTCAGGTAGTCTAAAATATTGGATTTGAAAAGCTCTATCAAGTGTGCCAAAGTTGAAGTTTTTGCAAGTTGGAGAAATTTTTGAAGCTTTTTAGGAGTGTTCAATTGATTTGAATCCATTTGACAGTATTTGAAAGTATTTTAATGAGTTTCGAACCTTAAATATATGAAAAACTAGGTTGGCACAAAATGGAGCGACCCACCTGGGTCATCTCCTTTCATTGGGTAGCCGGCATGCATTATTTTGGCTTATGGCATGCAGTGGAATGACCCATATAGGATGACCCATGTAGTGGAATGATCCATGTGGGATGACCCCTGAGACCTTGAGACCAAAATAAAAAGTTAATTTTTCTGTCTGACGAATTGGGTCATCCCATGGGATGTCCCATTGCTAGTGGGGTGCCCCATGGGACATCTCATTCTGGCGAGCGTACATAATGGCTAGTTTTCAGCCTATTTTTGATGCATTTAATGCACATTAAACACTCTCCAATGGCTCTTAACCGATACTAAGATATTTTTAAGTGCAAATAGTAATTATAAATACTCTCTTGAAGTGAAAAATCATAAATTTTCAAGGATTCAAAGCTCACATCCATGAAAGTTCAAAAAATTTCTAGAAAAGAGGAAAGAAGCATTCAATCAACTCACCAACCACTCTCCAGCTACAATCAAGTGCACAAATCTATTGAGAGTGTTCAACAAAAATTTTTTCTCCTTAAGTATTGTATTTCTATTGCATTTATTGTGCTCATTTAAGGGGTTGTTGTGTTGAAATTTCTATACACAGTTTTTTCTCCTATTATATTTTGGGTTTTGAGTTTTAGAGGGTTTCAAAACTTGGATAAGTTGATCCAAACCTGAAATTGAAGTGTTGAGGGTTGGCTTGTATCCAAAAAATAAGTGTTCTTGCTTGGATAGCAGGGGCTAGGGTTATTCGACGTGTTGTATTCTTGAAATCCTCTTAGTGGATTGAATTTTCAAATAGAAACTTAGGGAGTGGATGTAGGTGCAAGATTAGCACTGAACCACTATAAATCTCTTGTGTTTGTTATGCTTGTATCTCTTTACTTATTCTTTGTGCTTTATACTTGCTTACCTATCATTTGTAATTGATTTCATTGTCATAGCCAATCAATTCACTCTACTTAACAAGTATAGCATATTACTTGAGTGCACTAATCACAAAAATTTTAAAAAGATCTAATTCACCACCCCCCCCCCCTCTCTTGGGCTCCATATCTGGACAACAATATGAATTAATCCAAGTTTCCAATTGGATTCAATGCAAAGGTGTTTGTGCTAACCTAGTCTTATTGTCTTGACCTAATGTGATTAGGTTTGAACCATCTAATTTATTAGTTGGTTTTATCTGATTTTATGAAAGTGTTCCACATGGAGTCAACCTCCTCCATGTCAAACCACATGCATAAATTTTGGTGGCGTCATAATTATTTTTGGTATTAAGAAGGAGAGTCCTTCTTTCTTACTCCTCTTAAATTCATTACATGTTCCACACGTCCCATTAATTTTGTGTGCCATCAGATGGAACCTTGGGATGTGGGCCATGGAAGAGGAGAGAGAGTCCTTCACTCGAAAGGAACTCCATGCCAAAAAGGATTTGGACACACCGTTTATGGCGTTGAGAAATGTAGAGTCCAATTCTGATGGGACTCTTCATTCTTATTTTATTCCACATATTTTTTCTTCCCTCCATGTGCCATATGATGGTTCTAGATAATTGTTGGCATAGAAGTGGAGGAGTCCTTCTACTTGAAAGCTCTTCCACACCTAGAGTTTCTATAAAAGAATTTATTCTTTATGGAAACAAAAGGATGGCACATGGGATGTGCTTGCACCAATTAATATCTCCCTTTATTCCACATGCCATTTTATGACATTTAGATTTTTTCTGACTGAAAAGGAGTCCTTCTACAGATGAAACTCTTCTTATTCCATGCCTTGACCCCTTGGTTTTCACATTGAAAGTTATTTGGAACGTGTTAGGGAGTTGGGATGCCAAGAGTTGGAACGTGTAAGGGAGAAGAAAAAAAAGAAAGTATGAGATACTTATCCTAAAATCATATTGTTCATGTGTGGAACATAAAATCTGATTAGAGTGTGATTTGATACTTTAGAAAAGAGTTCCTAGAGTGGTCCTAGTAAAGGTCATGAAGGCATACAAGCAATGGTGTATCAAGTTCTTGCGAAGGACTATCGGCAGTGCACTTAGGAAGAAGGCCGCAACACTATGACGAGTTGGGAAGGGTCCTGATCAATCCTGTGTAGATCACCATTGGAGAGCTTCTGTTTTGGAGTCTCAAATCTCAAAATCACCAGTTCGTGGTCTTCATGGTGGTATATGACTTCTGGTCTTCTCCTCATATGCATGTTTTTGTTATTTGACTGTAATCGTTAAGGGGTTCCTAGGATTTTTGAGTTTCGATGGATGAGTTTAATTGTAAAACTTAGCTTTCATTATTGTATGCATGTTAAAAAATTTTGAAATCTATATTCCACTGCATCACTAGAACCCAATAGTGGTATTAGAGCCATCCTTGATAGATTTAGTCAAATTCCATGTTATTTTTGTGATATGGATTAGATCCAGTTTGAACTATGTCAAAATCAATTTTTCTGATTGATGTTTCATTGATGATTTTGATGTATATTTATTTTTGATAAAGTGTTATGGATTCATGATCAAACCTTGGATATGAAATTTCATGATTTATAGACTTGTGTGACAAGTTTAATTTAGATCTTATGATCTATTTTTCGATGGAATTGAAATTCAGTGCATGTGATGCGCAGGGGCCTTGGAATGCTGCATATGGATGTACATTGCCAAGAATTAAAATTTTTATATTTGATGTATTTACATAAGATCCAAGGACTGACCACCATGTTATCAAGGACTCACTATTGTGGGTCGACCATCTTGGTTGTTGCCCGATGCATGCATGGGACCAAAAAATTTTGGTCATGAAAAGGATGCATCAGATATCAATTAGGATTTTTGCCGATAGATTGATTTAACTATAATTCATTATTCTAATATGATTAGAGTTTAATGATTATAGATTAAATCAAAATTTATTATTTTAATTTGATTAGAAGCTAAGTTTAATTTTGGTTAATCAAAATTGTCATTTCCAACAGTGGTATGATTAGGGTTTGAGTTATGGGTGACCGAATCTGAGTTAACCTAATTGAATTAGGTTTAACCTAAGAATTGATCAACTCAACTTAAATAAATGATAAATGGTTAACTTAAAAGTTAAAATTGGATCAAATGTTGAATCCGAATCGAAAACCCTAGATGGGTCCTATACCCATATAATTTGAATATCATAATTGACATGTGTTTGAATGATATCGCAATTGAAATAATATGAGTTGTTTGTTATAATATTTTTAATTATTATGAAATGTTATGTTATTTTGTTATGGACTATGAAACATCCATGTGATGGATATATGCATGAATGTTTACATGCTAGTTGATTATATTAATTTATTTGCAAGAGTTGCAATAAGGGCTTAGTGTTCCTGATGCATTATATTATCAGCTGTCCCTCTCTTTTCTATATTCTCAGCTGTTGATTGGGATTTTTACATAATGATGTAAAATTATAAAAAAAAAATTATTTGAAAATAGATTAAAATTATTTCATTCTATTTTCAAATAAAAGATCAAGCATTCATGATTGTCTTCATAGTGATGAAGACTGGACTACCAGGCTTTTGGAGAGCAGAGGCGTATTAAGATTAACTATGAGATGGTTCAATCTATAATGCACCTAGGGTTAGACCCAAAGATCATCCTATGGCTCAGATGATTTTTTCAAAGTTCATAACTATTTATTTTCCTTGATATGCTGGTAGTTAAAAAATTTAAAAAAAATAGAGTTTACATAGCATATGATGCATGTATATGTTTAGGATGTGCTTGAGACTTAAGTCCCTTATGTAAATTATATTAAGTCATAATGGTGAAGTGTTAAGAACACTACCCATGCCTTCCTTCACGCTAAGTCACAATTATGTCAAGAACCATAGTGAACTTGTTGTGCTATCCACAAGACTTGCTATGGGAACTGGCTTAATACTGTCTTAGTGCATAATAAAGCTATTTATATTTAGCTCATACTAAGTCAATAGAGTATATCAAAAACTGTAGTGAGTTTGTTATTGAAGAAAAAATGGATAGTTCAAAGTATGAATTTTTAAAATTTTACAGTGGAATAACAAAAGATTAAATATTATAATCTTCTAAACATACCTTAGATCCAATCTAAACTATTATTAAGGATCTATGACATAAAAAATTTACATATAAAATCTGAAATAAAATAAAAAACTGCATCGATTACATCGATGCCATGAATTTGATCTAACCTTTAGATTATGTCAGTAGAGTTTAGAACTCTTCATCTTTTTATGGGTTGATGATCTCTACTACTGGTAAGCATGGTATGAAGCTCTCACTGATGTTGAATAGCCACACAAGTATCCGATCTCTACAGATGGTCCACACGAAGTCCCTCAGATCGATCAGCCCTCCGCGGGAGTGCTAGCTTATGTAGTCGGCTTCTAATGATAGATCTGACTTGATCTTCTTCTTTGATTATCTCAAATCTTTTTGATGTTGTAGATATATCAGAGAAGGATGCTAGATGGTAGAGAAAAATTAGGTGAAGACTCTCTTCTCTTTGATTTTTTTCTCACGCAAAAACCTAGAACAGTTCTAGGTCTCTCACCCAAGAGGAGAATGGTCTCCTCTTTTGTTCACACCAAGGAGGAAGGAAAGCCACCCAATTCTCAAATCCCAAAAAAGTATTTTTGACCCTCTTTCTCTTTGGTATCTCACAGTAAAAAGCTCTCCTCTTTTGGAACACAAAATTATGGCCTTTTTATGGTTGTCACACAAACCAGATAAAATAGGATAAGGGTTGGAGTTTGTTGCAATTCAAACTCTTTTAAATTTTAATTTGACTCTAACATTTTCTCACTCTTATATAACTTAAAGAGGAACCTACCAGAGAAAATTAGGCATAAAAATCAATTAGAAAGATCTCTTTTTCTCATACACAATAGACCCCTTCAAAAGCAGCCAACATGTGGAAGGATATGGATAACGTTTTAAGTTGAAATTCACACTAATTTAAGTTCAAATCAAAATCAACCAATTTCTATCCTTAATGGACAACAAAAGAAGGATTAGTTTTTGATTTTTTCACATATAAACTAATTTTGTGTGGTGAGAAAAGGTGTGATACAATTTAGGTGGCGCAAGGGATAGAGTCCTATGCATTTGGGACTCTAAGGTTTAATCAATTGGATTTCTTTCAAACCTAATACAATTAGATCCAAATAAAATATGATAAACCTAATCTAATTAGACTCTCATAATCTCAATTAAACTTAATCAAATTAATAAATTAATTGAGCTATAGATCCGATCAAATCATAATTATTTCTCCCTTACCGATTAGGTCATCTCATAACCTAATCAGACTTGACTTGATTGAATCAAATTCAATTAGACTTGATCCAAACTTTAATACTCAATCAAATTGAGCTAATTAATGATTTAATCACTAATTAATCCTCCATTAATGATGGAGTCCAAGTTTAATGGGACTCTTCTCTAGAGTCTCCGTCCAGTGGGACTCTTCAACAGAGTCCTCATCCAGTGGGACTCTTCAGCAGAGTCCCCACTGACTTGGACTCTTCAGATTAGCAATATGATATTGAAAAATATGATCTAAAGTCAATCATCTAAGTGGTAGATGATTGAAATTAGTATATAAATTATCTAATAATAATAGTTATTTGGCAGGTTCACCATAAAAGTTCTATCTTCATTAAATGAACTCCTAAATTATGATGAAGTCCTTAGAACCACAATCAATCGATAAAGAAAGATTTATCAAATGATTCTTAAATTATTCATGATCAAATAATAAGTTATTAACAAGAATGATAACTTATCAAGTGTAGGTCGCTGTATGCCATATGCATTGGTTGTCCTCGTAACCAAGTGGTGTGGAGACACTGGTATGACATCCAAATGAGATGTAGGAGTATATCTGTATTGAACGTGACCAATGTAATACTCTACTGTCAAGAGTAGTTAGCTAAGGTCAATGGATATAAATGTTCCTCCGATCTGAGATCACCACGGTGACTTGCAAGCAACTCACTGTGCTTTGGTGCCGGACTACCTGTATTTTTAATATAGGTTCGAAAGATTTTTAGGTACAGTCAAGTACTTATAAAGTTAGTGTGTGAGTTAAGATGGGATTGACCACTCCTGATTAATTTCAGGAAGAGAATATCTCGCTGTGTTTCAATTTAGCAAAATCTAGGTCTGGGTAATCCTCGTGAGGAATCACGAGATTTGCAAAATTTTGAGACATAATAGAGATGACTTATATGAGTATTGATAGCATATTCAAAGTTACCTTGAGCATTATTGATCAAAAAGATGGATTATATGGTAACCATGGGTCAGGGTTCTTAGAATGTTGCCTTGCATACATTCGACCTATCTGGACGTCGGGAACCATTGCTAGATGGTTACTTCGATCGGTACAGGAATTGGTTTATGTACTATCAACTTAGGTATGAACCTATAAGATCACACACATAAGAGGTTGTAACCTAATCAGATGGTTAATCGATGATTGAGAATCATTCTAAGGTTAAACGATCAATGTGATTGATGTTTGACCTAATGCAAGTATTGCAGGAGGATCGATTAGCAATTGGATTGTTAATTGGCTCAATCTGATTGAGCAATTGGGCTGAGATTAAGTCTAATTGAATTTGATTCAATTAAAATTAGTTTGGACTTAATTGAATTAAGTCTAATTGGTTTATTGGATAAGTCAGTTGCAAGGAAAATAAGTTCCTGTTCGACTAGGACTTGTAGGCACCTAATTCTTAATTAAGTTAGGATTTAAATTAGAATTAAATATGGTTTAATCTGATTTAATTGAACTTTTAGTTAGACTAGGATCACTATTAATTAGGTTGTAATTAATTTGGATTCAAAGAACTTGACCTAGTCTACATAAGAATCCTAGTTAGACTAAGATTCCATCTCTTCTCTTGTGCCAACTAAGAAAGCCCACGCCCACTAATTAATTTTCAGATATTTTTTATATGATATCCACATCTAAGGAAAGTGATCTCACACTACTTATTCTAGAGATTTGAATCAGATTTGATTTGGTTCAATATGGAAAGTGATTTGATTTATTATGGAAAGTGGTTTAGGTTTATTTTCTTTTTGAAAGAGTCCCTCTTCACAAAAACTCCTCTCTTCTCTCTTGCACCAACTTCCTCCAAGCCTATCCTTTCATTTTATTGCCCCTTTTATGCTTGATTTTATGCTCTCCATGAATTACATAAGGGAAGGGGCGTCCAAGAGTTGGATGCCCCATGGACTCCTTGTTAGACTAGGTCTTATGACCTAGTTTACCTTATATAAAGTTGCCACCCCATATGATAAATATAATGAGTCTAAAATCTGTTGTTTTTGATAGAAAAAGCAGAAAAGAAAGAGGATGGCATGGGTGGTTTGAGGTGCCAATATCCTTGGAGAAGGGTCTTCTATCAAGAGATCAAAAGTTGATGTCTTGTAGAAACAAAAGGTAAGAGAGAAGATTATTTTCTCTTATTATTTTCTTTTTAGATTATTCTCTCTTTATATTTGTATTTTTATGTGACAAAAATTTGAGAGAGAAAGAGGGATGGCATGGTGGATCTGTGCTCCAATGAGTTGGAGCATAGTGATCTAATTTTTGGACATGATCTGATCATATTCTAATGAGAGAAGAAGAAGAAAAGAAGGTCTTCTCTTAAGATTTATTTTAGAACCCTTCTTCTCCATCAATCATGAGATTTTTCTATAAGAAAAATTAGATATCATAAGATCTGAAAGTTTGAAAAATATTTAAAGAAGAAGGTCTCCTCATGTCCTAGCATAGAGATGTTCTCAGGACATCAATCGTTGATGACCTGAAAGAGAAGAACTATCTTCTCTTAGGATCTTTTCTATTATATTTTATTTTTAATTTTAAGGAGGTCAAAAGGTTTGACTTCTCTCTCATTCCTCCTCATATTCTTCATCACATAGAATATCCAAGAGATCCAAAGAATATTTTTTAGATTAACCATCCGGAGAGATCCACAAGAAGCTAACACTTCGAGCAGATCTTCGTTCGACAAACCTTCGATTTCGTTGTAGCCTCGTGTGGATCACCTGTAAAAGTTGAACACATGTGTGGCTCTAAAGGTAATAAAAAAATCAATCATAGAGTTCTCGACCCACGTGAAGGGAAGAGATCTGATCTCTTCTTTTATCTAGATGTGATCTAGATTTTAGATCTAAGACTGTTTTAGATCTAGGGTACTGTTTGCTGATCAATACCAAAGCTTTTATTTTTTAATTTTATAAATATAATATGATATGTTATAGGTTCTAATTATAGGATTTAGTAATTGATTACATGTATTTGTATATTAAATTATTTAATTTACATATTCTGCTATGTTATATTTCAAAATTATTTTGAAATTCATGCATGAAACCCTGCACCTTTTCCAACAGTGGTATCAGAGCCAGGTTCTTTTATAACATAGTCATAATTATATTAAAATAAATTTAAAAAATAAAATAATGATCACTCAGACTGTAGGTTGTCTTGCTGTAAGGTTTATCCCTTACAGTGCAAAGGTTATCCTGGTACATTGCGATCTAAAAAATTTAAAAGAGTTTAAATAAATCTTATCATGAATGTTTTAGATTATGTCTATTTTATTTCATAAAATTTTGTGTAATGTACATAGATTTAAATCAGTCAAGAACAGGATCTTGCGAAGGTTTTGTTTGCTTATCGGGCTAGCTCGACCAGCATGCCAGCTCGACTGAAAAGTTGATTGAATTATATTTTTGACTGATTTTAACATACAATTAGTGTTTGTTAGTGAAATAAGTTGATCTATTTTTGAAATAAGTCGACCCATTTAGTGGAACAACACTAGATTGTATTAAACCTTTCAAAAGTTGAAAATAGATTTCAAAATGCCGAACCCTAACCCTCAGCCATGAACTTAATTAAAAGAATTAAGTGATTGTTTAGGATCTAGGTTTGTGATTTAAAGCTCCTAAGATAATTTCATAAAACATGGGTTAAAAGGTAATGGGTTAGCTTTGATCAAGTCATTATCTGGGTTAGACCTAGGGTTAGATTAAATATGGACTAAGTTAAAAAATTAACCAAACCTAATTAAAAGTTAATTAGGATTAGGTCATTTCTGTAGATCACTTCAATAGTTGTAGTTGATCAAAGTCCATATATCTAACAAATGGATGCTGATCGTGGCTCAACAGTTGAGCCCGAGTCTTTAGGCAGATCAAATCAAAACTGATAAACTAGTTGGTGTCTAAGGTAAATCTGATCGGTGGTTTTTAATTGGGAGCCCACTTATCTGGCCATTTCTTATGGTGTCTAAGACAAGCTTTGGCAGACCCTCCCACCAATCATACTTACCTGGCCAATGTGGTTAATCAGGTCTTGATTAGGTTGCTCATTGATTCGTGCTAACCCATGTCACACAGGAAATCAGTGAGTTTGATTTTATTTAGTGAGACTGATCTAAGTGCCCATGGATCGAATTTGATCCTAGTCTTTGTTAATGACTTGAGAAGTCAGTGGGAGGACTTGATTTGGTGAAGTCAGTGGGAGCAAATTGGTCCATGTTCTTTCTATCCTTAAATCACTAACAATTTTAAATCCTCTAAAATTATTAGGTCCTTAAAATGACAAAGTTATGGAGATAACTGAGTCATAGCCTCCCATTAAGGTGTTTGATAATGGGTCCATTAACTCAATAATCATTGCAGACCCAAAGGCCTAGTTGTTGCCCAACTATGCAACCCAAGAGGGGGGGGTGAATTGGGTTTTTAAAAAATTTAAGCTTAACTAATTACTTATGAAAAGTATTTGTTAAAAGCTTGATGAATGAGGAGAAAGACTTTAGTTCAAGATTAATTACCTAAAGCAAGAATGCAAGGATATAATAAAGAAATAAAGAGAAACAATAAAGCACACCACAAACACAAGGATTTATAGTGGTTTGGTGCCAACCTTGCACCTACATCCACTCCCCAAGCTCCTACTTGGGAATTCCAATCCACTATACTTGTATTCAACCCGAATACAAATGTCGGAACCTCCGACACTAGCTATCCCAAGCTAGTCCACTTGTTTCTCGGGTACAAGCCAACCCAATACACTCCGATTTCAGGTTCGGATCAACCTTCCCTTGTTTTGGAAACCCTCCAAAAATAAGAATAATTACTCACAAAGAGTAAGACAGTTTAGAGCATAAATAAGTACAAGAATAGCTCATTAAATGAGTGAATATAACATTAAATGCACTTTACTCAAATGAAGAATCTCTTTTTTTTTTTTTGATTTCCTCAAGGTGGATGAAGAGTTGAATGAATGCTTGAGGAATAGGTGAGCTTTGATTGAAGGCTTCTTGAAGGCTTTGAAAGAGCTCTTGATCAGGGTTGAAAAGTTGGCTTGAAAAACCCTCTCTTTGAATGCTCTTGAATGCCCTTTTGAACGCTCTTGCTTTTCTCTTTCAAAATCTCTTGTATCTCTCGTGTATATTGTAGATCTCTTGTATCTCTCGTGTATATTGTAGATCCCCTTTTTGTTTTTCACCTTTTGAAACCTTTTATAGATTTAAGAAACAAGAGAAAATATTTTAGGCAGAAAAAGAGCCGTTAGAGCATTTAACGTGAGCATTAAAGGCAATTAAAATGGGCAAAAAACTAGCCGTTGCGGATAATTCCCGTCGCAGGGGTCGACTCATGGTCGACTCATGCTTCAGGGGTCGACTCATGAGTCGACCTCTGTTGCAAAAATCAGAGATTTGGGTTTCTAGATATTTTGGCCCAAAACAGCAGAAGTTGACTCATGAGTCGACTCATGCCTTGTGGGTCGACTCATGAGTCGACTCACAGGTCGTGCCAAGCCAAAAAACCAGCGTGCCAAGGGAAATTTTAGCGTGCCAAGCAGCTCATTGTGCCATGAGTTGACTCATGAGTCGACTCATGCACTTCAAACATTCATAACTTCAAAAATATAAGTCCAAAAATAATAAAATTTTCACCAATAGATTACAAATCATTTGTTCTACCAAATGATACTATCAAATCAGGATTTTAGTAAAATTATGATTTTGCCCCTGAAGAGCATAAAGACTTTTTCAAATAAAAATATTTGTATCCCTTCAATCTGCTTTGTAATCATCAAAATCAATCTAGGAGCAACAATCTCTCCCTTTTTGATGATGACAAAATACTTGAACAAAAGCATTTATGTGAATGCATTATAGATTTATATGCTTGAAAAGAGTATGAATCTTTTGGCATGTGATATAAATGGTCATATGCAAGAATAGTTTGCCCATTTGCTTAAAGATTTGAAGATATGCTCATTGGATTATGTGATTTTGGTGTTAGAGTAGAAAACTTATTTTTGTTATCAGATCAAGCTGTATTTTGAAAATTTACTCATTCTCATTTGATTTTAGTTTTAGCATCAGAGCAAAAAATAATTATGTGTGCCAAAGCATGTTTAAGAGTTGATTTGGAAAGTGTATTAGATCATTTTGAGTTTAAGATGTATCAGAGCAAGAGAAAAATAAATTTTGCAATGTATCAGAGCAAGAAAAATAATTTTACAATGTTATCAGAAAAAAAAATTTTACAATGTATCAGAGCAAGTTAAAAATTTTAAGATGTATCAGAGTAAGTTAAATTTCTTAAGATGTATCAGAGTAAGTTAAATTTCTTAAGATGTATCAGAGCAAGTTGGAATTTTGAAGTATATCAGAGCATATTTAAATTTTTAAAGCAAATCAGAGCATATGTAAAGAAGTAATTTAAAAGTTACTTATTTGCATTGTACTTTTGATATTGTTCTTTAAATTCTCCAATTCATTCATTAATTTCTCATAATTTTAATTTTGCTTTTGATGGGTTGCTTTTTCTTTAATTGCTCATAATTTATGGTTTTGCTTTTGATGGATTGCTTTTTCTTTAATTGCTCATAATTTATGGTTTTGCTTTTGATGGATTGCTTTTTCTTTAATTGCTCATAATTTATGGTTTTGCTTTTGATGGATTTTTTTTTTTTTTTTTGTTTAATTTCTCCCCCTTTTTGACATCATCAAACATGGTTAACTCCTCCTTTTTCTGAAATATTCTTTAATTTCTCCCCCTTTAGAGTTTATCACAGATGTTTGCTCCCCTTAATACAGCAATTATTAACAGCAAATAACAACAAAGAGAAGACAATATTTCAACAAGGAGAATATATATAACCAAAATATGATCGACATCATTACAAAAGGTAGAAATATAAGTAAAAGATGATACCATAAAATCATAATTATTTCAATACATAGTTCATAATATAAAAGTCAACCAGCTAATTGTCAATACATGGCCCCAAAATACAGATCCTAGAACAAGACACTAACACCTAGGATCTAGTATTGATCATGAGAAGTCATGGATCGGAGTCATCAGATATGGGATGAGGAGCTAATGGATCTCGATTAGAAGTGCGTCCTCTACCCCATCTGCCTCTGGCACGAGCAGGAGAGTGAGAAGAACTGGGAGGCTGAGAACGCTGAGAGGCTAAGGACTGAACAGAAAGGGTGAGTCTGATGGAATCAAGTACGTTCAGTGCTCTGGAAACAGACTAAAGTAGAGCAGTGAACTGAGTGGATGCATGCTCACTCGATCCTCGGATCTCTCTCCTCAGTAACTCATATCCACCCTCCAGTGCTCCTCTGAGCCTGCCAGCCTCTGCAGTTAGGTCTGTGACCTCAATAGTGGACTCCTGTGGCTGAGGATGGGCCAAAGCAAGGACTTGCCCCTGCAAGTCAAGAACTCTGCCAGTCAGTCTCCAGACGGTGTCCTCAAGCTACTGAATCCGGATGGATTGATCTGATATCATCTGAAACACAGTGGATATATGGGGAGTCATGGTCTGATCAGAAGAAGTGGCTCCTGGTGCAAAAGTAGTACTGCTCCACTGACTAGATAGCAAAGAGGCCACACGCTGTGATATCTACTCGATCTGATCGTCAGCCAGTCTGAACTCTGATTGAGGTGCTCTGCTCTCTGGCTGATACACTGGTGTGGGCATCCTAGTAAACTCTGAAGGGCCAGCCTTTGTATCAGGAATGAACTGGATATTTGGTGATGCTGCCCTGAAGTCATGGATAGGAGATGATGGACCTTCTTCTTCAGCTCTGTCTTCAACTCTATCTTCAGTTCTTCCCCAGCTCTCTCCTCAGCTCTCTCCTCAGATCCCTTGATCCAACCACCATCAGTCTTTGTAAATCCCATTCGATGCAGGGTGTGTTGGTTGAAGGTGTCCACATGAGAGAGCTTAGTAGATGCCTCCCCCTCACAGCTAACTCCAAACCTCCTAAATACTCGAGTAAGGGCCATACCAAAAGGCAAGTGTGCCTTGGATCTGTTCAAAGTCTCTCTCATGGCCTCTATCATAAGTGCAGGGAGGTTCAGGGGGGTCTGAGTGATGACATGAAACATGATACATACATCTCTGCTGGAAAGTAAATCATGCCTACCACTCCTAGGAAAGAAGAGCTTCATTACCATCTGATGCAGGATCCTCATCTCAATGGACAAAATCTTTGCTTCCAATTTATTTAAACTCCCTGAGTAAGTTCCCCCTAGTATAACACTGATCCCCTCTTCTTTTACTGGGAGTTCCATATAAGAGTAACCCTCATTAGGCAAATGAAGTATTTCTCCCAATATACTAGAATCCAAGCAAATATCAATACCCTTGACTGTTGAAGTCACTGACCCATTTTCATAATATAGATTCTGGTAGAATTCTCTAACTAGGTCAACATAGGTGACTTCCTTAAGGGAGCAGTAGAAACCCCATCCTTGATTTTTAATCTTGGTTGCAAATGTAAAACCTTCTTTTTCAAAGAACCGAAAATCTATATTCTTCCCGGTTTCAACTTTTCTATCAGATAGAGGATTCTTACTGGGGCTTAGGGAGGATTGAGGGGGACCTTGAGCAGATACTGAAGCTGGAGTGGGAGCAGTGGAAGACTGAGCAGCTTGCCTTTTCTTTCGGATATTTTCTTCAAGCTCACGGACTGACTTTCTTCTTTGGGGAAGCTTCATCTTCGGAGCCATATTCACTACAGTAGCAGGCAAGGAGACTTGGAGGAACAAGTGAATGAGTGGAGGAGGGATCACAAGAGAGTGAAGAGAGATTTTGGTGGAGAAAAGAGGTGGATTTGGGAAGAACGGTGGAGTGCTAGGGCACGCTCCAACCGTGCCAAACAATGGGAGAAAGCACAAAAATCCCTTTCCAAGGTGGCGATTTTTGGTGGAGAGGAGGAGGGAGAAGTGCCTCGAGCTAGATCCTTGGATTTGGAGCAAAAGGAAATGGAGAAGTTAGCTTTTGGAAGGAGGAAGATGAAAGGATGAGTCGGCTCACGAACAGGATCCCATATAAAAACAATGAGCCCGTGGGAAGTTTGAGGAAATAACAAGTTTGCCATTGAGTCGACTCATGGGGGTCGACTCATGAAGTTCAGAAATTCAAAAAAAATGTGAATAAATTCCAAAAAAATTTGAAATTTTGGGAGAAGGAGTTTTGCTCAAAGATAAGTTTTTAGAATGATAAACTTGAGCTTTTGGGACCAGGATAGATGTTGAAAATTGAGCTCTAAGAATTTTTGACATCAATTCTTGGAAATTGAGAAAAATTTAGGCATATGGATCTAGAATTCCTAGATTTCTCCTAATTTCACAGAATCTATCCTCACTAAGGGCCTTTGTAAAGATATCAGCTAATTGATTTTCAGTGCAAACATATTCAAGAATTATATTTTTGTTTTGAACATGTTCTCTTATAAAATGATGTCTTATTTCAATATGTTTGGATCTTGAGTGTTGAATTGGATTTTTAGATAGATTTATGGCACTTGTGTTATCACATCTTATTGGTGTTTCATTAAGTTTGATTCCAAAGTCTTCGAGTTGTTGCTTAATCCACAAGATTTGAGCACAACAACTTCCGGCTGCAATGTATTCGGCCTCAGCCGTAGACAGTGCCACCGAATTTTGTTTCTTGCTAAACCATGAGATTAGGTTAACTCTAAGAAATTGGCAAGTTCCACTTGTGCTTTTTTTATCTAATTTACATCCAGCAAAATCAGCATCTGAATATCCTAATAAATCAATTTGTGAGTCCTTAGAGTACCATAACCCTAGAGTTTGAGTACCATTTAAATATCTAAGGATTCTTTTAACAGCATTCAAATGAGATTCTTTAGGATTAGATTGATATCTAGCACATAAACAAACACTAAACATGATATCAGGCCTACTTGCAGTTAAATATAATAATGAGCCAATCATACCTCTATAGTATTTTAAGTCTACACATTTACCTTCATCATCCTTGTCAAGCTTACATGAGGGACTCATTGGTGTGCCAATTGGTTTGCAGTTCTCCATTCCAAATCTTTTGAGTAGTTTCTTGGTGTACTTGCTTTGGGTGATGGAGATTCTCTCTTTTGATTGTTTGATTTGGAGTCCGAGGAAGAAGGTGAGTTCTCCCATCATGCTCATCTCGAACTCCCTCTGCATAAGCTTAGCAAAGTCTTGACAAATGGATTCATTAGTAGATCCAAAAATTATGTCATCAACATAAATTTGTATAACTAGCATATCATTTTGATTTCTTTTAATAAAGAGGGTTGTATCTATATTACCTCTTGAAAAATCATTATTTAGTAAAAATTTGCTTAGCCTATCATACCATGCTCTAGGTACTTGTTTTAATCCATATAAAGCTTTATTTAATCTAAAGACATGATTAGGAAAAGCATGATTTTCAAATCCAGGGGGTTGTTCTACATATACTTCTTCAGTAATATATCCATTTAAAAATACACTTTTAACATCCATTTGAAATAATTTGAATTTCATAAAGCAAGCATATGCAAGTAGAAGTCTAATAGCTTATAATCTAGCAACAGGTGCAAAGGTTTCATCAAAATCAATTCCTTCTTCTTGATTATATCCCTTAGCAACCAGTCTTGCTTTATTTCTAATTACATTACCATGCTCATCTAATTTGTTTCTAAAGACCCATTTTGTGCCAATTATTGAATAATTTTTAGGTCTTGATACTAAGGTCCAAACATTATTTCTTTCAAATTGATTAAGTTCCTCTTGCATTGCATTAATCCAATAATGATCATTTTCAGCTTCTTCAAAAGTTTTAGGTTCAAGATGAGATACAAAAGCACAATGATTAACTACATCTCTAAGTGAAGAACGGGTTTTTACCCCATGCATAGGATCACCAATAATTAACTCCTTAGGGTGGTTGTGAACATACCTCCATTCTTTGGGTAGGTCATTTGTACCTTGAGGTTGTTCTTGAATTTCTTCACCTCTCTCATCTTGTTTGTCTTCTTGATCCTTGTCTTCTGGAGTTGCTGAATCTTTCAGAGTGATCTCCTTCATACCTTCTATTAGTGGATCTGCATCATCAACATCCTCATTCTTCCTTGAAGGAAGATCGTTAGATTCATCAAAAACAACATGTATGGACTCCTCAACTACTAAAGTTCTTTTGTTGAAAACTCTAAATGCTTTACTAGTGGAGGAGTAACCTAGAAAGATTGCTTCATCTGATTTTGTATCAAATTTACCAAGTCTTTTTTTGCCATTATTTAATACAAAACATCGGCAACCAAAAATATGAAAATATGCAATATTTGGTTTTCTTCCTTTCCAAAGTTCATAGGGGGTTTTCTTTAAAAATTGTCTAATCAAAGCACGATTTAAAATGTAACATACTGTGTTAATTGCTTCCGCCCAAAAATATCTTGGAAGGTTGCTTTCACAAAGCATGGTACGGGTCATTTCTTCTAAGGTTATATTTTTCCTTTCAACTACCCCATTCTGTTGGGGTGTCCTAGGAGCAGAGAAGTTATGGCCAATTCTATTTTCATCACAAAAATTTTCAAAGTCTTGATTTTCAAATTCAGTTCCATGATCACTTCTAATATTTTGAATTGGAAACCCTTTTTCATTAGTGACTTTTCGGTAAAATTTAGTGAAAATATGAAAAGTTTCATCTTTGTGTACCAAAAAGAAAACCCAAGTAAAACAAGAGTAATCATCTATAATTACAAAACCATATCGTTTTCCTCCTAAACTAGTGGTTCTAGTTGGTCCAAATAAGTCCATATGCAAGAGCTCTAAAGGTCTAGAAGTTGAAACAATATTTTTGGATTTAAATGAAACTCTAGTTTGTTTACCTAATTGGCATGCATCACAAATTCTATCCTTTTCAAAATTCAGTTTTGGCAAACCAAGAACTAATTCTTTCTTAATTAATTTTGAAAGAGAATGCATGCTAATATGTGCAAGTCTACGATGCCACAGCCAACTAGTCTCATTAACTTTAGCATTCAAGGATACTAGGCATTGCATGTCTAATTTGGCTAAATCATTCAAATCTACCATATAAACATTGCCATGCCTATGTCCTATAAATTTAATGCCATCGTTAATAGGACTAGTCACAATGCAAACAGATGATTCAAAAATAACTTTATACCCTTTATCACAAAATTGACTAATGCTAAGTAAGTTATGCTTTAAACCTTTAACTAACAAAATATTTTTAATGTATTTGGAGGGAGTGATACCAATGTTACCTATCCCGATGATCTTTTCTTTGCCATTATCTCCAAAGGTGACCATCCCTCCATCCTTAGCATCAAGCGTGATGAATTGTGATTCATCACCAGTCATGTGTCTCGAGCATCCACTGTCAAGATACCATTTCCTGTTTCCTCCTTGGGATGCTAGACACACCTGCAAGCAAAAGTCAAGTTTCTGTCTTAGGTACCCAAGCTTTCTTGGGTCCTTTTAGGTTAGTCAAAATGGTTCCTTTTGGAACCCATATTTTCTTTATAGTTGTGTTTGCAGATTTGTTAATAAGGCATGTGTATGATTTATGTCCTATTCTACCACATTTGAAACAAGTAATATTTGTAGACTTGTTACTTGAATAATTTACATAAATATTCTTCAGAAATTTTTGTTTCTTCAAGGGGTTATAGCCAAGTCCAGCCTTATCATATACAGCTTTTTGATTATCAAGAATCATATTTAGTTTGTTTGAACTTAAGGTGAACTTATCTACTATAGGTTTCAGCTTGTTAATTTCATTCTTTAAGCTTTGATTTTCTTGAATCAAGGTGGATTTTTCAATTGAAAGGTTTTCAGCTTGTTTCACTAAGGACTGATTTTTCAATTTCAGTTCTTTGTTTTTCATCCCTAGTTTCTTTAATTCATCAATTAAATCATAGAATGCTTCATGCAATTCTTCAAAAGTAAATTCACTAGGGGATTCAGAAGTTACCTCATTTTCGTGTGCCATAAGGCACAGGTTGGCTTGTTCTGTTGAGGTTTCCTCATCGGAGCTTGAGTCATCACTCGCACTCCAAGTCGCCATCATTGCTTTCTTTTTGAACTTTTTGGGACCTTTCTTCAGTTGTGGACATTCGGATTTGAAATGTCCCGGCTTCTTGCACTCGTAGCATATAAGGGGTTGATCTTTCTCTTTCTCTTTGCTTTGTTCTCCTTTTGTGAATGACTTCTTTCTCATCCCCTGTTTCTTTTTTCTTAGAAACTTCTTAAATCTTCGGGTGATGAGTGCCATCTCTTCATCCTGTTCTTCATCTTCAGTGTCATCCGTTTCATCATCAGGCGAAGCTGTGGATTTGAGGGCAATGGTTCTTTTCTTTTTGACTTCATCCTCTTGATGTTGCTTCATGCTAAGTTCATGAGTCATCAAGGATCCAAGAAGCTCTTCTAGAGGTAGAGTGTTCAAGTCCTTTGCTTCTTGGATGGCAGTCACCTTGGCTTCCCAAGTTCTTGGCAATGACCTGAGAATCTTCCTTACAAGCTCACTGTTAGTATAAGATTTGCCAAGACTCTTCAAACCATTAATTATATCAGTAAAACGAGTAAACATAGCAGTTATGGACTCATCATGCTCCATTTTAAATAATTCATATTTATGCACAAGCATGTTTATTTTAGACTCTTTTACTTGATTTGTTCCCTCATGGGTTACTTCTAATCTATCCCATATTTCTTTAGCAGATGCACAAATAGAAATGCGATTAAATTCATTTGCATCAAGTGCACAATAAAGAACATTCATAGCTTTAGCATTTAATTGTGCCAATTTCTTATCAACCTCATCCCATTCTTTCTCGGGTTTGGTTGACTCCTCACCATCTATAATCTTGGTGAGTGTGTGAGGAACGTTCACTATGATACTCCACATATCATAATCGAGTGCTTGTATGAATATCTTCATCCGAGCTTTCCAATAGGTGTAATTAGACCCATTGAAAAGTGGAGGTCGGTTGGTAGATTGCCCCTCGGCTAGAGAAGTACCGACATGGGTTGCCATAGATCTTTGGCTCTTTGATTGTTAGATCAAAGAAGGGCTAGAGCACCGGGCTCTGATACCACTTGTTGTCCAGCTATGCAACCCAAGAGGGGGGGGTGAATTGGGTTTTTAAAAAATTTAAGCTTAACTAATTACTTATGAAAAGTATTTGTTTAAAGCTTGATGAATGAGGAGAAAGACTTTAGTTCAAGATTAATTACCTAAAGCAAGAATGCAAGGATATAATAAAGAAATAAAGAGAAACAATAAAGCACACCACAAACACAAAGATTTATAGTGGTTCGGTGCCAACCTTGCACCTACATCCACTCCCCAAGCTCCTACTTGGGAATTCCAATCCACTATACTTGTATTCAACCCGAATACAAACATCGAAACCTCCGACACTAGCTATCCCAAGCTAGTCTACTTGTTTCTCGGGTACAAGCCAACCCAATACACTCCGATTTCAGGTTCGGATCAACCTTCCCTTATTTTGAAAATCCTCCAAAAACAAGAATAATTACTCACAAAGAGTAAGACAGTTTAGAGCATAAATAAGTACAAGAATAGCTCCTTAAATGAGCGAATATAACATTAAATGCACTTTACTCAAATGAAGAATCCCTTTTTTTTTTTTGATTTCCTCAAGGTGGATGAAGAGTTGAATGAACGCTTGAGGAATAGGTGAGCTTTGATTGAATGCTTCTTGAAGGTTTTGAAAGAGCTCTTGATCAGGGTTGAAAAGTTGGCTTGAAAAACCCTCTCTTTGAATGCTCTTGAATGCCCTTTTGAACGCTCTTGCTTTTCTCTTTCAAAATCTCTTGTATCTCTCGTGTATATTGTAGATCCCCTTTTTGTTTTTCACCTTTTGAAACCTTTTATAGATTTAAGAAACAAGGGAAAATATTTTAGACAGAAAAAGAGCCGTTAGAGCATTTAACGTGAGCATTAAAGGCAATTAAAATGGGCAAAAAACTAGCCGTTGCGGACAATTCCCGTCGCAGGGGTCGACTCATGAGTCGACTCATGCTTCAGGGGTCGACTCATGAGTCGACCTCTGTTGCAAAAACCAGAGATTTGGGTTTCTGGATATTTTGGCCCAAAACAGTAGAAGTCGACTCATGAGTCGACTCATGCCTTGTGGGTCGACTCATGAGTCGACTCACAGGTCGTGCCAAGCCAAAAAATCAGCGTGCCAAGGGAAATTTTAGCGTGCCAAGCAGCTCATTGTGCCATGAGTTGACTCATGAGTCGACTCATGCACTTCAAACATTCATAACTTCAAAAATATAAGTCCAAAAATAATGAAATTTTCACCAATAGATTACAAATCATTTGTTCTACCAAATAATACTATCAAATCAGGATTTTAGTAAAATTATAATTTTGCCCCTGAAGAGCATAAAGACTTTTTTAAATAAAAATATTTGTATCCCTTCAATCTGTTTTGTAATCATCAAAATCAATCTAAGAGCAACACTAGTGCTTGTTGACTAATGAAATTATCACTCATCATATAACAACTTGGAAGTGTCTCTCTAATGGTGGTTAGGTTGGCCAACCAAAGTTGGGCTTAATCATTCATTGGTTAGATGTACCAAGTATGGTCATGTTAATGGTTGGACCTAACTGGATCCTTACAGTAGAGGCCAAAGCCTACTGATTAGGTTTTTGGGGCAAAATTAAATTACTAAAAGTTATTTGGAGAAATAATTAGTTAATGAATCTACCTGTAGATGCAGATGGGTTGGCCGACCAAAGTCGGGCTTGTGTGTAGTCTATGTGGATTCTAGTACCTACTAGAAAATTAAAGTAATTCTCGAATTGGAGGTAGAGGCTATCAATTTGAATAAAATAGTGGGAGAACCTTGAGACTAAAGTCCAAGTCTCTAGGCTTAAAATAATTCATATACATTAGGTCATTATTCTCTTTTCTCAAAATAAGGCTAAACCTTAATTGCTCCAATCGCTGTTAGATAGTGATGACTTATGGGACCCAACTTCATTAATTAGTATCGAAAGTTGAATTTGGTTCAGCAGTATGAATGGGTTCGTATTGGGGCTTCTTAGTCTAGTCAAAATAATTAGTCCAAAATCAATCCAAATCAGGCATGTTGATTCTACTGTCAAAAGCAGGGTCATAGGAAGAAGAATTATCTTGCTTCCCTTGACCATAATATGCTAAACAAGAGAAAGGAACAAGAGTTGCTCATCAAGGATGTTATACAATAACACCTTAAAGTTTCTCTATGAAATTCTACTACCTAAGTATTAGATACCGATGGTCTTATACAATTTATTGCTAGGACTACAAGTAAGTGGAATGTTTGAAAATGATGAAAAATTCTTGAATGTTAAGGATGAAAGTCTTATTCCAATCCTAACTTTAGAAATTGTAGAACTTATTTTCAAATATTGTCATTTAGAGTAATTATTACTATTGTCCATTGTTTATGATGAATGTAATCTTTGTTGGTCTTTTGACCAAAGATGATTATCATTCATTAATAAAGGAAGATTATTGTGATATTATTATGAATAATGTTACAATAATACATGGACAATAAGAAAATGACATTTAACATTTACATAGCCTATTAAGTGTAATGTACACACCCAAGTTAGATAATGTCATGGATGTCTATCTTTGGCTTAGTCACCTTGACAAGAACAGGATAAACAGATTAGCTTGAGAGGGAAATCTCACATCAATGATTGTGAATCATTGATAGCCTGTGAGTCTTGTCTTTTGGAAAGATGACAAAGTCACCTTTTAATGAAAAAGGTGAAGGGGCCGATAAAGTTCTAAATCTCATATATAATGATGTATGTGGACCTGTGAACTTAAGTGTCAGAGAAAGATATTAATATTTCATTATAGACGATCTATCTGGGCATGGGTGCGTCTGGCCTGAATCATTTGAAATGTTCAAATGATTCAATAATGAAAGATTGAAACAAACTGGATAAGGTGTTAGAACTCTTCGATCAGATTGAGGAGGCGAATACTTATCCAGTGAGTTTGTAACATATTTAGGAGAAAATTGGATTCTCTCTCAGTGGATTCCTTTTCGAAACACAGTGTATCTGAAAGGAGAAGTTGAACTTTGTTAGACATGGTTCAATCCATAATAGGGTTCACTTCTCTGCCTGTTTCAGGATTGTGCTCTTGTGTGATTACCTGTTTTACTCTGAAAATATACTGAGTAAGTCGGTTGTGCAGATTCCATATGAGATATGGATCGGGCATAGACCTAGACTCTCTCACCTTTGGGTTTGGAGTTGATCGGCCTATGTGAAAGGTTTGCATACAGATAAACTTGGTTCTTGGTCCAATAGGTATTTAAGGGTTATTAATTCTATCATGCTGAAGAACATAAGATGCTCATCAGCAGTAGGGCATTTTTTTTGGAAAGAAGTTCCTTAGAGAAGGAACTGATGCCTATCAGTTGAACTTGAAAGTTTGACTGGTAGAATATGAACCGACATAATCTAGTAAACCTACAGAACCAGATTTGATTAGATCAAACTCGAAGCCCATTAAAGTAACACCTTTAAGGAGATCTGGTAGAGTACCGCATTAGCCAGACAGACACTTCAGTGTCTAGGTTTGGGACAGCGATCCTATTAAGCTCGATGAGATTAACAAGGATCTGATCATCTATAGGGATGCAATGCAGTGGTCTAACTCTGAGAAGTGGCTTGGAGCCATTAAATCCAAATTGAAGTCCATGAAAATCAATAGTGTATGGACACTAGATGATTCACCTGAAGGGATAAAATCTATTGGGTGTAAATGAATTTTTCAAAAGGATCAGAGTAGCGCAGATGGGAAGGTGGAGACTTATAAAGGCCATTTCGCTATTATCTCAGAGTTGGAACATATGTTTTGAACATATGTCTTTGTTATGAATAAAGAGGAACCCTGCATTTATAAGTGGACAAAATATTCTATAGTGTTATTCCTTATGTTGTCTGTGGATGAAATTCTCTTAATCAAAAATGGCATTCTAGCATTGCAAAGAATAAAGATTTGGGTGTCATCTAATTTCTCCATGTTCAAGACCAGATATGGTATACTCACTAATGGTAGTGAGCAGATACCAGTCTGATCTAAGTAAGAACCACTGGAAGATTGTATGTACAATCCTTAAGTATTTAGAAAATACTAAAGTCCAGTAACTCAAATATGAAAATACTGACTTTAAATATGTGGATATTTTGATTTTAGTCAAATCAAGATGACAACAAGAAAGTATCGGATCATACCCTAATTGTAAGAGCAATTTGCTGGAAAGGTTCCAAGCAGGATAGTTTAGTCTACTCAGTTAGTGATGTAGACTACATCATAGCATATGATGCTACCATGTAAGTTGTGTAGTTGCTGAGCTTCATTAGCAGGTTGGGAGTGTCACCTGTTGGGAATAGTGTCTCAAAGCTAATCGTCAGTCTGTTGACGATTGTGCCCACGCAAAGCTCTCTCACGCCCATGTTTCTGTGCGCCAATTATTTGGATTAACTTGGTTTGTTATCCATCCAAATTCAAAGGGGTTTTGAATTTGAATGGATAACCAAATAACCATGCACCAGCTTATCCTCTTTTGTGCGCCCCATATTCCACACGAGAAATAGTTTCTTATGAAAGTCTCTACACACAAAAAAAAAGGCCACGCCATCTCTTCTTTCTTGCATAAATGGATGAGGATAAGATTGGTTGACACTTGAATTCAAATTTGATTTGAATTTAAGTGAGCAACCACCTCTTCTTATCCACTCACACACTTTCAACATCTCTTGCGATGTTTTATAAAATGAGAAAGGAAGGGGGCATGGGCAATGAAAAGAAAGAAGAGATAAGGAGCGTGGGGAGGTTCTGAAAAAATTTTGAAGTGTTCAAAATTTACCGAGAGGAGAGAAAAAGGAGAGAGAAGTGGGCATAGGGTTTTTGGTGTGTACCCTAGGGTTTCTACCTAGGGTTCGGGAAGTGAGATTGGTGTGCCACGAGTGTCGTGAGTCCACCAAATTTTAGAGAGAGATCCATCAGCCTCTCAACCAACCGTACAGATGATTCAGAGCATCCGAGGAGTCAGCACACATCGATCGAAGGAGTTCGATTAATATCAGCCATCAAAAGGGTGAAATCACGAACTAGCATTCGTGAGGAACCGATCAGACGGGAGCTTCATGTGGATGATCCGCAGAGGCCAGATACTAGTGTGGCTGTGATGTGATGATCAGAGCCCTCTGACGGTGATCAGATTGCGATGATCGACTACCCACAAAAGGTGATGTGTTCTGAACATAGTACAGTAAAAAGTTTACTGTTTTAAATTTGAATTTCAAATTTAAATACATGCTATTGTATCATATTTAGATTCTAGTATAAGGTTAATTAGTATTAATTAATGAGATTAATTAATAATTTCACTATAAAATAGTAATTTTGAAAAAATTTTAAAATTACCATTTTGCCCCTGCACTGAATTTTTGCTTCAGCACCCTCCACTGATGGTCCAGTCCTATCATAGCACTGGAGCCATAAATCTGGCTAACAAACTGAAGGACCAGCATGCTCTGTATTGCTATCACTTTTGATTTTAGATCAGGGTGACATCGATCTTTGGAAGATCGATGATAAAGGAGAACTTGACCAATCCATTTGCTGAGACCTCGAAATTAAGAAGTTCTACGAACTCAAGTGGAAGATAGGATATTTGATATCATTCTGATTGACTTTAGTACAAGTGGGAGTTGTTGAAAAATATGTTCTAAAGCCAATCATCTAAGTGGTAGATGATTAGAATTAGTATATGAATTATCTAATAATAATAGTTATTTGGCAGGTTCATCATAAAAGTTCTATCTTCTTTAAATGAACTCTTAAATTATGATGAAGTCCTTAGAACCATAATCAATCGATAAAGAAGGATTTATCGGATGGTTCTTAAATTATTCACGATCAAATGATAAGTTATTAACAAGGATGATAACTTATCAAGTATAGGTCGCTGTATGCCATATGCGTTGGTTGTCCTCGTAACCAAGTGGTGTGGAGACACTGGTATGGCATCCAAGTGAGATGTAGGAGTACATCTACACTGAACGTGATCAATGTAATACTCTACTGTCAAGAGTAGTTAGCTAAGGCCAATGGGTATAAGTGTCCCTCCGACCTGAGATCACCAAGGTGACTTGCAAGCAACTCACTATGCTTTGATACCGGATTGCCTATATTTTTAATATAGGTTCAAAAAGTTTTTGGGTACAGCAAGTACTTATGAAGTCAGTGTGTGAGTCAAGATGGGATTGACTACTCCTGATTAACTTCAGGAAGAGAATGTCTCGTTGTGTTTCAATTTAGCAAAACCTAGGCCTGGGTAATCCTCGTGAGGAGTCATGAGATTTGCAAAATTTTGAGACACAATAGAGATGACTTATATGAGTGTTGACAGCATACTCGAAGTTGTCTTGAGTATTATTGATCAAAAAGATAAATTATACGGTAACCATGAGTCAGGATTCTTAGAATGTTGCCTTGCATACATTCGACCTATCTGGACGTCGGGAACCATTGCTAGATGGTTACTTCGACTAGTACAGAAATTAGTTTCTGTGCTATCGACTTAGGTTCAAACCTATAGGATTACACACATAAGAGGTTGTAACCTAATTAGATGGTTAATCGATGATTGAAAATCATTCTAAGATTAAACGATCAATGTGATTGATGTTTGACCTAATGCAAGTGTTGCAGGAGGATCGATTTGCAATTGGATTGTTAATTGGCTCAATCTGATTGAGCAATTGGGCTGAGATCAAGTTTAATTGAATTTGATTTAATTAAAATTAGTTTGAATTTAATTGGATTAAGTCTAATTGGTTTATTGGATAAGCCAGTTGCAAGGGAGAACAAGTCCTTGTTCGACTAGGACTTGTATGCACCTAATTCTTAATTAAGTTAGAATTTAAATTAGAATTAAATATAATTTAATTTGATTTAATTAAACTCCTAGTTAAACTAAGATCACCATTAATTAGGTTATAATTAATTTGGATTCAAAGAATTTGACCTAGTCTACATAAGAATCCTAGTTAGACTAGGATTCTATCTCTTCTCTTGCGCCAACTAAGAAAGCCCACACCCACTAATTAATTTCCAGATATTTTTTATATGATATCCACATCTAAGGAAAGTGATCTCACACCACTTATTCTAGAGATTTGAATCAGATTTGATTTGGTTCAATATGGAAAGTGATTTGGTTTATTATGGAAAGTGGTTTAGGTTTATTTCCTTTTTGAAAGAGTCCCTCTTCACAAAAACTCCTCGCTTCTCTCTTGCGCCTGTTAGATGTGTGCCCTAGATGCTAGATTGGCTGACATATTTCTGTACAAATATAAGGGCAAATTTATTATTTTACTATAAATAAATAAAAAGATTATTTTACTACCACATTGTGTACATTATGTCTGTGATACATCTTTTGAGTTAGTAGGAATGTTAATTCATATTTTTAAGAGTTGAAAATTTAAGACATGAATTTACATAACTAACTCATAAACAGCTCCTAACCATAAGATCATCACGAGAATGATGATCGATCCGAAAGGTTGGTGTACGATCGCTTTCTTAAGATAGATGTGTCTTGAGTCTATGGTGTGGAGACATCGGAGCGAGAGTACAGATATTCATTGAGAATGAAAGTATTGAGCGTGACCACCTCAAGTTGTCATAAGGAAGTCTACCTTCTCATCGATGACAAGCTCGATGCTGCAGTTGTGTGTCTAGTTCTTTGACCTGAGGTACATCGACAGTTCACCTTGAGTGTGTTATAGTTTGACTACACCATAACTCGATCTCTTAGCCATTCGAAATTCTGAGGTGTATATTGGTTGTAGCACATTCATTATAGGAATCAGATTGCACCAAGATGGGATCTATCAACCTCGGTAGACAAGAGGAGTAGTTCTATAATGATCGAAAGATTGAGTCCTTAAGCCCATAGCCATGGTAGAGTGAAATAATGAAAAAGAGTTTTCCATTAAGGTTTCACATCGAACTTGGATCGATCGATTGATTTATATGACTGATGTTGGGTTTGATGAGTTCTCCTTAATCCTAATGTGGGAAAATTTAGTGCAGGGGTAAAATGGTAATTTTAAAACTTTTTCAAAATTATGATTTTATAGTAAAAAAATATTAATTAATCTAATTAATTAATATAAATTTATCCTACACTAAGATCTAAATATGATATATAGCATGCATGCATTTAAATTTGAAATTCAAATTCGAACAGTAAACACTTTACTGTAATATGTTCAGAACACAATACCTTTGTGCGGATAGTAGATCGCCGCAATCTGATCACCGTCAGGAGAGTCTGATCATCATGATGTAGCCACACAATATGTCTGGCCTCTGCGGATCATCCACACGAAGCTCTCGGTCTGATTGACTCTTGATGAGTGCTAGCTCGTTGTGGAGCCCTTTTGACGGCCAATGTTGATCGAACTCCTTCGATCGATGTCTGTCGATTTTTTGGATGCTCTAGATCATCAACAGATATACTTGAAAGGATGTTGAAGATCTCTCTAAGATTTTGTGGGCTCACGACGCTCGTAGCTCACTTTCTCACTTCCCGAACCCCAGATTAAAACTCTAGGGAATTCACCAGAAACCTTGCACCCACTTTTCTTTCTTTTCTTTCTTTTTCTCTTGGAAGGATATGGACTTCTTTCTCATGCACAAGACTTCTCGCGTCCCAAAATTTTTTTTCAAAAATCTTCATCTTGCACGCCCCACTCTTCTCCTCCTTTTATAACAACATCAAACGTCTTATCCAAAAGAAAGGATAAAGATGAGTAACTGCACATTTGAATTCAAATCAAATTTTGAATTCAAATGGATACTAACTCATCCCTTATCCACTAAAGGCATGAGGCATGGCTTAAATTATGCATGGAGTGATTTCATGAGAAACTTTTTCTCATGTAATAAATAGGGCGTAAAGAAAGGGATAAGGTGCAAAGATTGATTGCCCATTCAAATTCAAACTTTATTTTGAATTTGAATGGCCAACCAGTCATCCTTATCCATTCATTTGGTATATTAAAGTGGGGCGTGAAAAGGGCTTGGCATGAGAAAAAAATTCATAAGAAGTTCCTTCTCATGAATTCAAATGGGTGCAATGGAAGTGAGGTGGCGCATGGAGATTGGGTCAAGGTGGTTTAATTATTTAAACCAACCTAATTGAACCAAATAAGTTAGGTCCAATTAGACTAATTTAAACCCAACTTAATTAGGCTTAATTAGGCTCAATAAAATCTTAATCAAATTAGGAATTGACTAAGCCCAACCCTGATCAAATCATGGACCAAACTATCTCGACGATTAGGTCAACTCTTAACCTAATCGGGTCAAACCCAACTGAATCCAATTCAATTAGACTTGATCCAAAAATAATTACTCAATCAAATTGAGTTAATTAGCGATCAAATCACTAATTAAACCTCTCATAAATACTGAATCCAAATCCGATGGGCAATCGAGCATCAGAATTCATCGATATGTAATCCTGATCGAAAAGTCCCAACCAGTGGGACTCTTGACCCCGGTACCCATAATGTGTGGAACTCGTGATCAGAGAATCCTGATTCTCGATCATTGAGTCTCAAACATGTAAGATTCTACACCAACCATCAGATCAGATAGGAACCTCTAATGTGTGTGGCCCCGCAGGTTCGAACCTAAGTCGGTAGCATAGGAACCAATTTCTGTACTAATCGAAGTGACAATCTAGCAATGGTACTCCATGTCCGGATAGGTCGAATAGTCACAATCGTAACACTCAGAACCTACATGAATATGGTTACTGTATAATTCATCCTTTTGACCCCTTTGTTTAGGATGACTCAGGGTTAAACTGTCAACCCTGATCAGATCATCCGAGTCGTGCTCAACTCAAACAGTCCTGTGACTCCTCACAAGGACTACCCTGGTCAAGATTTTGCTAAATTGAAACACGACTGTACACAGCTCCTAAACTGGAGTGGTCAATCCCATCTTGACACATGCACCGACAAGTCAAGTACTTGACTACACCCAGCAGCCTTCCATTACTGAATTAGAAATTCAGGTAGTCCAGTGCCTAAGTATAGTGAGTTGCTTGCAAGTCACCGTGGCGGTCTCAGGTCGGAGGGATATTTATACCCATATTCCATCGGAGCAAATCTTGATAGTAGAAATAGCTCCGGAGTCGGTCATGTTCAGTACAGATGTACCCTTACATCTCATCTGTATGCCATATCAGTGTCTCCACACTTATTGGTTAAGAGGACAACCAACCTATATGGCACACAATGACCTATGCTTGATAAACGTTGTCATCCTTGGTAACAACGTATCATTTGGTCGCGAACAGATTTAAGGACTAAACGATAAATCCTCCTTTCTCGAGTCTAAATAGTCCTAAGGACTTCACCACAACATAGGAGTTCACCCAAGCCACTGGTCCTTAGTATTTCTTAAATACTTCAGGATGGTTTTAACAACCTTCCAGTGATTCTCCCCTGGATCAGATTGGTATCTACTCACTACCCCTAGTGAGTATGCCACATCTGATCGTGTACATGTCATGGCGTACATGATAGATCCCACTGCCGAAGCATATGGAATCCTACCCATACGCTCTCTCTCTTGAGGTGTTGTCGGACAATCCCTCTTCGAGAGAGAAATTTCATGGCCTATCGAAGATAGCCTTTCTTGGAATTCTCCTTACTGAACTTCTTCAGTATAGTATCAATGTACGTGGACTGAGATAAACCATGCAACCTTTTAGATCTATCTCTATAGATCTTCATCCCTAGGATGTAGGAAGCTTCTCCCAGATCCTTCATGGAGAACTGTGACGACAGTCAAATCTTTATTCCCTGTAATGCAGGGACATCATTTCCGATTAAGAGAATGTCATCCACATACAATACAAGAAATACTACTACTGGACCATTAGCCCACTTATAAATGCATGGCTCTTCTCCATTCTTAATGAAGCCATACGTCTTGATCATCTTATCAAAACGTATGTTCCAACTCTGTGATGCCTGCTTAAGTCCATAAATGGACCTCTGTAGCCTGCACACCTTAGACTCATCTGTGGATGTGAATCCTTCAGGTTGTATCATATACACCTCTTCATCCAGCTCTCCGTTTAGGAAAGTTGTCTTCACATCCATCTGCCAGATTTTATATTTCAGATGGGTAGCTATCGCAAGCATAATCCGAATGGATTTGAGCATTGCCACAAGAGAAAATATCTCGTCATAGTCTATACCATAACATTGACGATATCCCTTGGCAACCAGACGGGCTTTATAGGTTTTCACCTTTCCGTCTGCGCCCCTCTTCCTCTTGAAGACCCACTTACACCCTATGGGTTTTACTCCTTCGAGTGGGTCAACCAATGTCCACACATCATTGACCTTCATGGACTCCATTTTGGATTTTGGCCTCTAGCCATTTCTCAGAGTCGGGTCTCTGCATTGCATCCATGTAGGTGATCGGATCCTCATCATTTTCATCAAGTTCGATAGGATCATCATCTCGGACCAAGAAACAATAGTATCTGTCCGGTTGACATAGTACTCTACTAGATCGCCTTAAGGGTGCTTGATCAATGGGCTCCGAATCTGATCTAATCAAATTCGGTTCAGCAACTTGCGTCAGATTTTCCACCTGTCGAATTTCGTCAAGTTTGACCTTAGAGGCAACAGTTCCTTCACCAAGGAACTCCTTTCCAAAAAGATTGCCCTAAGGCTGACAAATACTTTTTGCTCATTAGTTAGGTAGAAGTAATATCCTTTGGTCTCTTTTGGGTATCCTATAAAATTACACTTGTCAGACCTAGGTCCAAGCTTGTCCGTAACTAAATGTTTAACATAAGCCGAACACCCCCAAACCCTAAGGTGCGAGAGTACTGGCTTACATCCTATCCATATCTCATATGGCATTTTGGTTACAGACTTACTCGAAACTCTATTTAGAAAGTAACAAGCCGATTCGAGCGTATATCCTCAGAGGGAGATCGACAGACCAGCAAACCCCATCATGGATCGAACCATGTCCAACAAGGTCCTATTCCTCCTTTCAGACACACCATTATGCTGTGGTGTTCCAGGAGGTGTCCACTGAGAAAGAATCTCATTCTCCCCAAGATATGTCAGAAAATCATTGGAAAGGTATTCATCTCCTCGATCAGATTGAAGAGTTTTAATACACTTTCCAGTTTGCTTTTCTACCTCATTTCGAAATAGTTTGAACATTTCAAACGACTCCGATTTATGCTTCATTAAATAGACATACACATACCTCGATAGGTCGTCTGTGAAGGTTATGAAGTAGAAATATCCACCTCTTGCACTTGAGCTTATGGGTCCACATACATCAGAATGTACCAAACCCAAGAGTTCACTGGCTCGCTCACCTTTTTTAGTAAAAGGTGATTTGGTCATTTTACCAAGAAGACAGGACTCACAGGTTGGAAGTGATTCACAATCACCTACTTCAAGAATTCCTTCTTGAGCCAACCTGTTTATCCTGTTCTTATTGATATGACCTAGCCTACAGTGCCAAAGGTAGACTTCTGACACATTATTTATTCTAGGGCGTTTACCGGAGGTTTGAACCACATTAACAGGTTGTGATAGAAAGTAAATTCTATTATTAAGTTGTCCAACAAACATTGTAACACTATTCAAAATGATATTGCAAACATTTTCTTTTATTAAAAATTGATAACTGTTCATGGCCAAAAGGCTTACAAAAATAATATTTAATAAAAAGCTGGGACAATAGTGACATTCACTCAGAATTATGTTTCGAGAATTGATTACAAGGTTCATGATTCCTAATGCTAGAACTGAAACTTTGCTTCCATCTCCAACATTCAGGAATCTCTTACCTTCATCAAATCTCCTACTGACCTACAGACCCTGCATCGAATTGCAAATATGATAAGGGCTTCCGATATCCAATACCTAGGCAGTAGTATCACAAATGGAAAAGTTGCAAGGTGTTATCATATAAGCACCTTGCTTTTCTTCGACCTGTTCGGGTCCAGGGAAGCAATGTATAGAGGACAGTTCCTCTTCCAGTGCCCCTGCTTCTTGCAAAAGAAGCACTCCGTCTGGCTCTGGTCGAGCTTGTGCTTCTTGGTCTGACTCTGTGCAGATGTCCCAGCATGCAGCTGCACCTTCTTATTCTTCTTCTTCTTATTCTTCTTCTTCCCTTTCTTAAAGGGTCGACGATCAGAAGAAGATCCTCCCCCAACATTCACCAACTCCTTATGGAGCTGGTGATCCTTCTCAAAGTTCTGCAGCAACCCCAACAAATCGTGGTAGTTCACTACAGGCTTTGTCATCCGAAAATGAGTAAGGAAGGGGAGGAAGGACTTGGGCAATGAATTAAGGATCGCATCCTTACCGAGCTGCTCGTGCAGGGGAAAGTCCAGTTTAGTTAGGAGCTCAATCATTTCGATCATGTACAGTACATGATCAGTGACTGAGGCTCCATCCCTCATCCGAGCATTGAAAATGGCACAACTAGTTTTGTGCCTTTCAACATTGTCAGGCGTGCCAAAGGAGTCGTTCAACATTTGAAGCATCTCCTGTGGCTGGGCATTCTCGAACCTGCGGCTGAACTCATCATTCATTGCCGCCAGCATAATGCACCGAACGGTGGTGCAGTCGTTGAGCCACTTCTGATAAGTATCTCGAACCGTCCCTCTAACGTTCAAGGCTGGCTCCTCAGGTGCCGGATCCGTTACTACATAAAGAATCCGCTCATGCTCAAGGATGATTTTTAATTTTCAATACCAGCTATCGAAATTAGGTCCCATGAGCTTGTCATTATCTAATAATGACCGGAGGGATAGGGTAGTGGCCATAGCTGCATAAAAAAAAACCAGACCTCTATTAGTACATAAATTATAAATACTAAAGACTTGGACTTTAGTCTAAAGTTTCTCCCAGTATTTTTACGAACTGGTAGCCTCAACCTCCAATTCGAGGAATTACTTTAATTCCTTAGTGGGTACTAGAATCCACACAAACTACACACGAGTCCAACTTTGGTTGGTCAACCCATGTGCATCTATGGATAGGTTCATAACCAGTTATTTCTCTAAACAATTTCTAGTAATTGATTTTGCCCCAAAACCTAATCAGTAGGCTTTGGCCTCCACTGAAAAGATCTGGTTAGGTCCAACCATTAACATGATTTGATTTGGTGAATCAGACCAATAAATGATCAGGTCTGACTTTGGCCGGCCAACCTGACCACCATCAGAAAGACTCAAACCAAATTATCATATTATGAATGATAATTACATTAGTCAATAAGCACCAGGCCTTTGGGCCTCCAATGATTATTAAACTAATGGACTCATTATCACTCACTTAATGGGAGGCTATGACTTAGTTATCAATATAACTTAATCATTTTTAGGGACCTAATAATTTTTGAGAATTTTATTAAAGGATAGATGAGAAGAAAATATCCAGCCAATTTCAATCCTCTCACTAACTTCACCAAGTCAGATTAAAAAATAGATTTAATTAAAACTGCATTAGGAGCACCTAAATCAGTTAAACTGATTTACCTAATGACATGGGTGAGCCCTAATCACCAAGTGATCTAATCAAAATCTAATTCACCAGGTTGGCCAGGTAAGTGAGATTAGTGGTGGGGATAAGCCATTAACTCGTTAGAGATCGAATCACTGCGAGTAGCTCCTGCTTAAAAATCACTGGTCAAAATGCCAAACTTACCTTAGACACCAACCGATTCATTTGTTTTAATTTGATCAACTTATTAAATAGGGTTCCACCACGTAGCCATGAATTAAGTCCATCTTGGTCTAGTTAAAGACATGGATCCATTCAACTACAACTATTGAAGATGAGTCTAGAGTATCCTTGACCTAATCTAATTCAACTTTTGATTAGATTTGACCAAATACTTTAATTTAGTCTATTTCTTTAAGCTAACCTTAGGTCTAACCCAATTATGGACCTAATCCATCTAATCCATTGACCCACAAGTTTATGCAATTGTCTTAGGTCTTAATTCATAATTCTAGACCTACTAGACAACACTTAATTCTTTTAATTAAGTATTTGGGCTGATGGGTCAGAGTTTGGCATTTCAAAAATAATTTTCAAATTTGAAAGATTTTATTTTCTGTTCACCAAATATATTGACTCATTTCACAAATAGATCAGCATATTTCATAAATAGCAATCCTATTGCTAATTACATAACAGAAAATAACTCAATCAAAATAAATCATGAATATTCCTTTAGATCTAATCTAACACATTCATGATAAATTTTATAATTGAACCTTTATAATTAATTCTTTTTCTTGCTTCATCTGTATGGGATATAATTGCAGTGACACCCCTACCGCCATAGGAGACCCCATCGAATGGGAGGAGAGGGCCTTTAAACCTTGCTTTTCTCCTATGATCGGACGGCCATAGCAACCAACCCAATTCGATTACTTGCTACTTGGATCAAGTATATCTAAATATACCAATTTTAAAATTTAAATTTTAAATTTCAAATTTTAAATTTCAAATTTTAAATTTAAATTTTAAATTTTGAATTTCAAATTTCAAATAAATTTCAAATTTCAAAATTTTGAATTTCAAATTTTGAATTTTAAATTTTGAATTTCAAATTTGAAATTTCAACCAAATTTCAAATTTTAAATTTTGAATTTCAAATTTTTGAATTTTGAATTTCAAATTTTAAAATTTAAATTTCAAAATTTGAATTTTAAATTTTTGAATTTTGAATTTCGAACAACTTTCAAAATTTAAATTTTAAATTTTGAATTTCAAATTTCAAATTTAAACTTTTAGATTACAACTTAATCTATGCATGCAAATATATATATCATATCTAAGAACCCGCTCTGATACTATTTGTGAGAAAATTCAGTGCAGGGGTAAAATGATAATTTTAAAACTTTTTCAAAATTATGATTTTATAGTGGAAAAATATTAATTAATCTAATTAATTAATATAAATTTATCCTACACTAGGATCTAAATATGATATATAGCATGCATGCATTTAAATTTGAAATTGAAATTCGAACAATAAACACATTACTGTAATGTGTTCAGAACACAATACCTTTGTGCGGACAGTAGATCACCGCAATCTGATCACCATCGAGAGAGTCTGATCATCATGATGCTGTCACACAGCGTGTCTGGCCTCTATGGATCATCCACATAAAGCTTCTGATCTGATCGACTCCTCACGAGTGCTAGCTCATTGTGGAGCCCTTTTGATGGCCGATGCTGATCGAACTCCTTCGATCGATGTCTGTCGATTCTTCGGATGCTCTGGATCATCAACAGATGTGCTTGAGAGGATGTTGAAGATCTTCCTAAGATTTTGTGGGCTCACGATACTCGTAGCTCACTTTCTCACTTCCCGAACCCCAGATTAAAACTCTAGGGAATTCATCGGAAACCTTGCACCCACTTTTCTTTCTTTTCTTTCTTTTTCTCTTGGAAGGATATGGACTTCCTTCTCATGCACAAGACTTCTCATGCCCCAAAATTTTTCTCCAAAAATCTTCATCTTGCACGCCCCACTCTTCTCCTCCTTTTATAACAACGTCAAACGTCTTATCCAAAAGAAAGGATAAAGATGAGTAATTGCACATTTGAATTCAAATCAAATTTTGAATTCAAATGGACACCAACTCATCCCTTATCCACTAAAGGCATGAGGCGTGGCTTAAATTATGCATGGAGTGATTTCATGAGAAACTTTTTCTCATATAATAAATAGGGCGTAAAAAAATGAATAAGGTGCAAAGATTGATTGTCCATTCAAATTCAAACTTTATTTTGAATTTGAATGGCCAACCAATCATCCTTATCCATTCATTAGGCACATTAAAGTGGAGTGTGGAGAGGGCTTGGTGTGAGGAAAAAATTCATGAGAAGTTCCTTCTCATGAATTCAAATGGGTGCAATGGAAGTGAGGTGGCGCATGGAGATTGGGTCAAGGTGGTTTAATTATTTAAACCAACCTAATTGAACCAAATAAGTTAGGTCCAATTAGACTAATTTAAACCCAACTTAATTAGGCTTAATTAGGCTCAATAAAATTTTAATCAAATCAAAAATTGACTAAGCCCAACCCCTGATCAAATTAGGGACCAAACTATCTCGACATTAGGTCAACTCTTAACCTAATCAGGTCAAACCCAACTGAATCCAATTCAATTGGACTTGATCCAAAACTAATTACTCAATCAAATTGAGTTAATTAGCGATCAAATCACTAATTAAAACTCTCATAAATATTGAGTCCAAATCTGATGGACAATCGGACATCAGAATTCATCGATATGTAATCCTGATCGAAAAGTCCCAACCAGTGGGACTCTTGACCCCGATACCCATAATGTGTGGAACTCATGATCAGAGAATTCTGATTCTTGATCACTGAGTCCCAAACATGTAGGATTCTACACTAGCCATCAGATCAAATGGGAACCTCTAATGTGTGTGACCCCGTAGGTTCGAACCTAAGCCGGTAGCGTAGGAACCAATTTCTGTACTAATCGAAGTGACCATCTAGCAATGATATCCGACGTTCGGATAGGTCGAATAGTCACAATCGCAACACTCAGAACCTACATGAATATGGTTACTGTATAATTCATCCTTTTGACCCCTATGTTTAGGATGACTCAGGGTTAAACTGTCAACCCTGATCAGATCATCCGAGTCATGCTCAACTCAAACAATCCTGTGACTCCTCACAAGGACTATCCTGACCAAGGTTTTGCTAAATTGAAACACGACTGTACACAGCTCCTAAACTGGAGTGGTCAATCCCATCTTGACACATGCACCAACAAGTCAAGTACTTGACTACACCCAGCAGCCTTCCATCACTAAATTAGAAATTTAGGTAGTCCAGTGCCTAAGTGCAGTGAGTTGCTTGTAAGTCACCGTGGCGGTTTCAGGTCAGAGGGATATTTATACCCATATTCCATCAGAGTAAATCTTGACCGCAGAAATAGCTCCGGAGTTGGTCACATTCAGTGCAGATGTACCCTTACATCTCACCTGTATGCCATACCAGTGTCTCCACACTCATTGGTTAAGAGGACAACCAACCTATATGGCACACAACGACCTATGCTTGATAAACATTGTCATCCTTGGTAACAATGTATCTTTTGGTCGCGAACAGATTTAAGGACTAAACGACAAATCCTCCTTTGTCGAGTCTAAATAGTCCTAAGGACTTCACCACAACATAGGAGTTCATTAGAAAATAAAATATTTTGTGATGAAAAATATCAAAATAATTTTTATTAATTCATAATTCATGTACATATGCAAAAATGAGTACAACAGTCAACAGACTGACGATTGGCTTTGGGACACTATTCCCAACACCTAATTCAGTCGAGACTCATGATAGAAAAACTCAATCACACAGGTAGCTGCACTGAGAGGTTCATCTTCATTTCTGATGGGTTGCCACCATATATTGCTAGGTATCACTGATGGATTTTGGGAGCAATTAGAATGATCTTGATGATTGATCATTCTAATTGTCTGAATCCGAAGAGTTCTGATCCATCGAAAGGAGTTTCAATGATGTCGATGATGAGATCACGACATGTCTCATTACCATATGAAAATGAACCTAACTAGATCACACAAATAAGAGTTAGGATCTGGATGTCATGAATTGAGCTAGCCTGGTTCGATTGATTTGGATTAGATCCAATTAGGTTCAAGAAAATCGTGCTAGCACACGATTGAGTCTAACTTTCTCCTCATATAATCTTTTGTATCTCGACTGAGCCAAATGTGATTTGGCTCACTCAAAGAACATTGAGAAGGTTTCTCTCAGTCTGACTAGAGCCAGTCCAGCTCAGAAAGGACTTATCTTAATTCATGAGATGAATTTAAGATAACACCTGCTAATTCCTGTCACCTGCCATTTTCATTTTAGGATATTAGTCAAACGTTGACCCATAGACCTTGGACTGAAGGCCACTTGGCAAGAGGTCATTGAAGAATTTTTATAGAGTGTCCACCTACTAAATTGGGCCTCAAAGTGGGTGCCATATTTAGATTGGGCGTGTGCCCCATGTGGATAAGGATAGAGTCCCATGAGATGAGGACTCTGATCCTTTGATCAACTTGGACTGTGGGGTGCCAATCTCACTGTGCTTATCCAGTGTTGGCACCAACAGTAGGAGGGATTGTGGGGATTCTTATCTGATATGATCAGATGACATCACTCCACCAATCAAAATTTTTCCAAAATTAATTAAAATTTTTTGATTGGTCGAATAATGTGGCACTGCATGGTGCAGCAGGGTCTATTTAAACCCTGTCTGTGCCTAGGGTTTAGAGACTCTGCTCAATAACCAGCAAAAACTTGAATCCTCTCTACTTCTCTATGACCCCTGTGCTCCTCTCCCTTCCCTCTTCATGTCCAAGAGGTTGGGCATCCATCTGGTGCTTGTCCAAGGCGTGGTGGCTCTTTGATTAGAAGGTTGCAGAGATTTATCGAGAAGCTGCTGCTCCAGCTTCAGAAGATCTTTTGAAGATCTTCTAGATCAAATCCAGAGCTGATTTTGGAAACAAAGATTTGTAAGGAGAAGATAATTTATATCTTACTTGAGTGGATACTGGTAGAGGCCAGGTGACTGCGTGGCTATTTTAGAACCTCGGGCATTGCTGCGATCATCTACAGGGTAATCTAGTTACCCTAGAGGTATTTCTCTATTCCTCATGATTTTAGATTTAATTTTAGATTTAATATTAGATAATAAGAATTAGATCTAATAGATATTAGATCTAAAATATTATAGGATAATTTTTTTTTAAAATATTTTGCCCCAGATCTCATTAGATCTAGAAGATCCTACAAGGAAAAAACTGATTTTTTCCTTCAACTAGTATCAAAGCCAGGTTGATGGCTCTATTTCAGATCTAATTGAGATCTAATTTTTATTTTTATTTATTTGATATTAATAGATTTTAAATATCACATCAGATATGATAGGATCTAAAATCAAAAAAAATTAAAATTAAATCTAAGTAGATCTAACATGTATGAGATGCATGACTAGACTAGGAGTAGTTTGATCTATGAATAGTCTTATAGTTTTATATTTTAATATGATTAAAATATAAATTAGATCTAATTTATTCTCTAATTTTCTAATATTATAAATTTTATATTCAGATCAAAAAATAAAAAATAAAATTTAATTAATTTATAAGATTGATCTGTTGCATGCCTAGACTAGTTGTAGAATTATTCTAGTAACTGTCTAGAATAGATTTTATATTGAATAGTTCAATTTAAATCATATTTTTTAGATGTTATATGTGATGTATCAGATCTAAAAGCATGTTAAATAGATCAGATTTTAATACATGAGATGTATGCAAAGTATGTATAAGTTAGATATGAAATTATATATGTGATATGTAACTTAGATCTAACTAGTTTTGTTGTTAAATTAATATTTTTGATTAAGGTGTTCCTCATGGCCGTCCGATCATAAGAATAAAGTAGGGTTTAAGACCCTCTCCTCCCATTCAATGGGGTGTTCTTATGGCGTGTAGGGGTGCTGCGCGTTCATCCTTAATCAGAAATCAAAATTTATTTTTCTGCAAAATCCTAGATCCTGAAACCCTAGGATTTATTTACATGTTTTGTTTATGAATCCAAGACTTAATTAATGAATTAAGCTTATGAAATTAAATTAGATCTAAAATTGAGAATTTCAGATCTAAGTCATTTTCATAAAATTGGGTTCAGACTTGGATAGCTCAATTAGGTCTAGCGGTTGATCAAATCAAATTAAAAGTTGGTTAGGTGGGATCATGAAAGCTAATAATTGACCAGCCTAATAGGATTAAGTCTAAGTCAAGGTCAAATCACATTTAGATGTGACTCGATCAAGTTAAGACCTAATTTGGCTCAGTGGTTAGAGCCTGGATTGTAGACTAACCCAATTGGTTCTGGTTCAACAATTTGGTGTCTAAGATAAGTTGGGCAGATGCGATCGACTGGTTTTTAATTGAGAGCTACTCGACTCAAATGCATTCTTGTCAAGTTAATGGCATATCTCTCTCACCGGTCTCACTTACCTAGCCATATGTGTCGATCCAGTTCTGATTTGAGGTGGCTAACAATTCGAGTTAACCCATGCCACTAGGTTCGTCATAATTATTATGACTATATCAAATCAAGTTTAATGAGACCTAAATTAAATCTCCCTAAGAAAATATTAAGTCTAAGGTCTTCCACCATTGTGGATGTGCGGGCCCTTCCCGGGGTTGATTGTTCTCGGCTAGTTATAGTTGTTGCTCCTAGATTGATTTTGATGATTACAAAGCAGATTGAAGGGATACAAATAATTTTAAAATGAAAAAGTTCTTATGCTCTTCAAGGGCAAAATCATAATTTACTAAAATCCTGATTTGATAGTACCATTTGGTAGAACAAATGATTTGAAATCTATTGGTAAAATTTCATTGTGTTTGGACTTATATTTTTGAAGTTATGAAGGTTTGAAGTGCATGAGTCGACTCATGAGTCAACTCATGGCACTGTGAGCTGATTGGCATGCAAAAATTCTCCTTGGCACGCTAGTTTTCTGGCTTGGCACGACCTGTGAGTCGACTCATGAGTCGACCCACAAGGCATGAGTCGACTCATGAGTCGACCCCTGCTAATTTGAGCCAAGAATTTCTAGAAACGCATTCTCTGGTTTTTGCAATAGAGGTCGACTCATGAGTCGACCCCTGAAGCATGAGTCGACTCATGAGTCGACCCCTGCGACGGGAAATGTCAGCAACGGCTATTTTTTTGCCCATTTTAATTACCATTTATGCTTCCTAAAAATCCTCTAACGGCTCTTTATCTACCTAAATTTTTTCTCTTGCTTCTAATGCTACAAAATGCTTAAAATGGTGAAAGAAATTGTAGATTAAATAGCGGATCAAACGTGAAATCAAAAGAAGAGAAGAATAGAAGAAAGGATCCGAAATTTGCAAGAAAAAGCCTGAGATCAACGAAAAATCCAAAAAGAAAAAGAGAGAGGATCCACAATATACCAGAGAGATTGTGAAAGAGAAAAGCAAGATCTTTCAAGAAGAGAATTCTTCACGCCTATTGTTTCAACCTTGATCTAGAGATCGTTCAAAGCCTTCAAGAGATCTTCAATCAACAATCAACCTCTTCTCAAGCATTCAAGCGTTCATCCACTTTGAGAAAATCCGAAAAAGAGGTTCTTCATTTGAGTAAAGCTTTTATTGTTATATTTGCTCATTTAAGGAGCTGTTATTGTATTAATTTATGCTCTAAATTTTCTTACTCTTTGTGAGTTTTTGTTCTTGTTTTTGGAGGATTTCCAAAACAAGGAAAGGTTGATCCGAACCTGAAATCGGAGTGTTTTGGGTTTACTTGTACCCGGGAAACAAGTGATCTAGCTTGGGATAGCTAGTGTCAGAGTTTCCGATGTTTTGTATTCGGGTTGAATACAAAGGATAGTGGATTGAAATTCCCAAGTAGGATCTTGGGGAGTGGATGTAGGTGCAAGGTTAGCACCGAACCACTATAATCCTTGTGTTTGTGGTGTGCTTTATCTCTTCACTTTATTTCTTTATTATATTCTTGCATTCCTGCCTTAGGAAATTAATATTGAATTAAAGTCTTTTTTTGTTCTTCATAAGTAATCTGTTGGGCTTAAAATTTTTTAGAAACCCAATTCACCCCCCCTCTTGGGTTGCATAGCTGGGCAACAAGTGGTATCAGAGCCGGTGCTCTAGCCCTTCTTTGATCTAATAATCAAAGAGCCAAAGATCTATGGCAACCCATGTTGGTACTTCTCTAGCCGAGGGGCAATCAACAAACCGACCTCCACTTTTCAATGGGTCTAATTACACCTATTGGAAAGCTCGGATGAAGATTTTCATACAAGCACTCGACTATGATATGTGGAGTATCATAGTGAATGGTCCTCACACACCCACCAAGATTATAGATGGTGAGGAGTCAACCAAACCCGAGAAAGAATGGGATGAGGTTGACAAGAAATTGGCACAATTAAATGCCAAAGCCATGAATGTTCTTTATTGTGCACTAGATGCAAGTGAATTTAATCGCATTTCTACTTGTGCATCTGCTAAAGAAATATGGAATAGGTTAGAAGTCACCCATGAGGGAACAAATCAAGTAAAAGAGTCTAAAATAAACATGCTTGTACATAAATATGAATTGTTCAAAATAGAGCATGATGAGTCCATAACTGCTATGTTTACTCGTTTTACTGATATAATCAATGGTTTAAAGAGTCTTGGCAAATCTTATACTAACAGTGAACTTGTAAGGAAGATTCTCAGTCACTGCCAAGAACTTGGGAAGCCAAGGTGACTGCCATCCAAGAAGCAAAGGACTTGAACACTCTACCTCTAGAAGAGCTTCTTGGATCCTTGATGACTCATGAACTTAGCATGAAGCAACATCAAGAGGATGAAGTCAAAAAGAAAAGAACCATTGCCCTCAAATCCACAACTTCGCCTGATTATGAAATGGATGACTCTGAAGATGAAGATTAGGATGAAGAGATGGCTCTCATCACCCGAAATTTAAGAAGTTTCTAAGAAAAAGGAAACAGGGGATGAGAAAGAAATTCACAAAAGGGGATCAAAGCAAAGAAAAGGAGAAAGATCAACCCCCTATATGCTACGAGTGCAAGAAGCCAGGATATTTCAGATCCGAATATCCACAATTGAAGAAAGGTCCAAAGAAGTTCAAAAAGAAGGCAATGATGGCGACCTGGAGTGCGAGTGATGACTCAAGCTCCGACGAGGAAACCTCAACAGAACAAGCCAACCTGTGCCTGATGGCACATGAAAATGAGGTAACTTCTGAATCCATTAGTGAATTTACTTTTGAAGAATTGCATGAAGCATTCTATGATTCAATTGATGAATTAAAGAAACTAGGGAAGAAAAACAAAGAGCTAAAATTGGAAAATCAGTCCTTAGTGAAACAAGCTGAAAATCTTTCAATTGAAAAATTCACCTTGATTCAAGAAAATCAAAACTTAAAGGATGAAATGAACAAGCTGAAATCTATAGTAGATAAGTTCACCTTAAGTTCAAACAAACTAAATATGATCTTGAAAATCAGAAAGCTATATATGATAAGGCTGGACTTGGTTATAAACCCCTGAAGAAACAAAAATTTTTGAAGGATATTTATGTAAATTATTCAAGTAACAAGTCTACAAATATTACTTGTTTTAAATATGGAAGAATAGGACATAAATCATACACATGTCTTATTAACAAATATGCAAACACAAAGAAAATATGGGTTCCAAAAGGAACCATTCTGACTAACCTGAAAGGACCAAGAAAGCTTGGGTACCTAAGACAGAAACGTGACCTTTGCTTGCAGGTGTGTCTAGCATCCCAAGAAGGAAACAGGAAATGGTATCTTGACAGCGGATGCTCGAGACACATGACTGGTGATGAATCACAATTCATCACGCTTGATGCTAAGGATGGAGGGATGGTCACTTTGGAGATAATGGCAAAGAAAAGATCATCGGGATAGGTAACATTGGTATCACTCCCTCCAAATACATTGAGAATGTTTTATTAGTTAAAGGTTTAAAGCATAACTTACTTAGCATTAGTCAATTCTGTGATAAAGGATATAAAGTAAGTTTTGAATCATCTGTTTGCATTGTGACGAGTCCTATTAACGATGGTATTAAATTTATAGGACATAGGCATGGCAATGTTTATATGGTAGACTTGAATGATTTAACTAAATTAGACATGCAATGCCTAGTTTTCTTAAGTGCTAAAATAAATGAGACTAGTTGGCTGTGGCATCGTAGACTTGCACACATTAGCATGCATTCTCTCTCAAAATTAATTAAAAAAGATTTAGTTCTCGGTTTGCCAAAACTGAATTTTGAAAAGGATAGAATTTGTGATGCATGCCAATTAGGTAAACAAACTAGAGTATCATTTAAATCCAAAAACACTGTTTCAACTTCTAGACCTTTAGAGCTCTTACATATGGATTTATTTGGACCAACTAAAACCACTAGTCTAGGAGGAAAATGATATGGATTTGTAATAATTGATGATTACTCTCGTTTTACTTGGGTTTTCTTTTTAGCTCACAAAAATGAAACTTTTCAAATTTTCACTAAATTTCATCGAAAAGTCACTAATGAAAAAGGGTTTTCAATTCAAAATATTAGAAGTGATCATGGAACAGAATTTGAAAATCATGACTTTGAAAATTTTTGTGATGAAAATGGAATTGGCCATAACTTCTCTGCTCCTAGGACACCCCAACAGAATGGGGTAGTAGAAAGAAAAAATAGAACCTTAGAAGAAATGGCCCGTACCATGCTTTGTGAAAGCAACCTTCCAAGATATTTTTGGGCAGAAGCTATTAACACAGCATGTTACATTTTAAATCGTGCTTTAATTAGACAATTTTTAAAGAAAACCCCCTATGAACTTTGGAAAGGAAGAAAACCAAATATTGCATATTTTCATATTTTTGGTTGCCGATGTTTTGTATTAAATAATGGTAAAGAAAAACTTGGTAAATTTGATGCAAAATCAGATGAAGCAATCCTTCTAGGTTACTCCTCCACTAGTAAAGCATTTAGAGTTTTCAACAAAAGAACTTTAGTAGTTGAGGAGTCCATACATGTTGTCTTTGATGAATCTAACGATCTTCCTTCAAGGAAGAATGAGGGTGTTGATGATGCAGATCCACTAATAGAAGGTATGAAGGAGATCACTCTGAAAGACTCAGCAACTCCAGAAGACAAGGATCAAGAAGACAAACAAAATGAAAGAGGTGAAGAAATTCAAGAACAACCATAAGGTACAAATGACTTACCCAAGGAATGGAGGTATGTTCACAACCACCCTAAGGAATTAATAATTGGTGATCCTATGCATGGGGTAAAAACCCATTCTTCACTTAGAGATGTACTTAATCATTGAGCATTTGTATCTCAACTTGAACCTAAAACTTTTGAAGAAGCTGAAAATGATCATAACTGGATTAATGCTATGCAAGAGGAACTTAATCAATTTGAAAGAAATAATGTTTGGACCTTAGTATCAAGACATAAAGATTATTCAATAATTGGAACAAAATGGGTCTTTAGAAATAAATTAGATGAGCATGGAAATGTAATTAGAAATAAAGCAAGACTGGTTGCTAAGGGATATAATCAAGAAGAAGGAATTGATTTTGATGAAACCTTTGCACCTGTTGCTAGATTAGAAGCCATTAGACTTCTACTTGCTTATGCTTGCTTTATGAAATTCAAACTATTTCAAATGGATGTTAAAAGTGCATTTTTAAATGGATATATCTCTGAAGAAGTATATGTAGAACAACCCCCTGGATTTAAAAATCATGCTTTTCCCAATCATGTCTTTAGATTAAATAAAGCTTTATATGGTCTAAAACAAGCACCTAGAGCATGGTATGAAAGGCTAAGCAAATTTCTACTAAATAATGGTTTCTCAAGAGGCAATGTAGATACAACCCTATTTATTAAAAGAAACCAAAATGATATGCTAATTATACAAATTTATGTTGATGACATAATTTTTGGGTCTACTAATGAATCCCTTTGTCAAGACTTTGCTAAGCTTATGCAGGGAGAGTTCGAGATGAGCATGATGGGAGAACTCACCTTCTTCCTCGGACTCCAAATCAAACAATCAAAAGAGGGAATCTCCATCACCCAAAGCAAGTACACCAAGGAACTACTCAAAAGATTTGGAATGGAGAACTGCAAACCAATTGGCACACCAATGAGTCCCTCAAGTAAGCTTGACAAGGATGATGAAGGTAAAAGCGTAGACTTAAAATACTACAGAGGTATAATTGGCTCATTATTGTATTTAACTGCAAGTAGACCTGATATCATGTTTAGTGTTTGCTTATGTGCAAGATATCAATCTAATCCTAAGGAATCTCATTTGAATGCTGTTAAAAGAATCCTTAGATACTTAAATGGTACACAAACTATAGGGTTATGGTACTCTAAGGACTCACAAATTAATTTGTTAGGATATTCTGATGCTGATTTTGCTGGATGTAAATTAGATAGAAAAAGCACAAGTGAAACTTGCCAATTTCTTGGAGTAAACCTAATCTCATGGTTTAGCAAGAAATAAAATTCGGTGGCACTGTCTACGGCTGAGGCCGAATACATTACAGCCGGAAGTTGTTGTGCTCAAATCTTGTGGATTAAGCAACAACTCGAAGATTTTGGAATCAAACTTAATGAAACACCAATAAGATGTGATAATACAAGTGCCATAAATCTATCTAAAAATCCAATTCAACACTCAAGATCTAAACATATTGAAATAAGACATCATTTCATAAGAGAACATGTTCAAAACAAAAATATAATTCTTGAATATGTTTGCACTGAAAATCAATTAGCCGATATCTTTACAAAGGCCCTTAGTGAGGATAGATTCTGTGAAATTAGGAGAAATCTAGGAATTCTAGATCCATTTGTCTGAAATTTCTCAATTTCCAAAGAATAGATGTCAAAAACTCTTAGAGCTCAATTTTCAACATCTATCCTGGTCCTAAAAGCTCAGATTTATCACTCTAAAAACTTATCATTGAGCAAAATTTCTTCTCCCAAAATTTTGAATTTTTTTGGAATTTATTTGTATTTTTCCTGAATTTCTGAACTTCATGAGTCGACCCCCATGAGTCGACTCAATGGCAAACTTGTAAATCCCACCAACTTTCAACGGGTTCATTGTTTTTATAAGGGTTACTGCTTGTGAGACGACTCATCTTCCCATCGTTCTTCTTCCAAAAGCCGTCTTCTCCAACTCTTCTTGCTCCAAATCCAAGGATCAATTCTGAGGCAATTCTCCCTCCTCCTCTCCACCAAAAATTGCCTCCTTCAAAAGAATTTTCTGTGCTTTCTCGCTTTGCTTGGCGCGGTTTGAACGTGCCCTAGCACTTCATCGAACTTCCAAAATCCACTTCTTTTCTCCACTAAAATTCCTCTTTACTCTCTTGTGATCTCTCCTCCACTCAATTCAAGTCTTCTTGTCTGCTACTTTATTGGATATGGCTCCAAAGATGAAACTTCCCCAAAGAAGGAAATCAATCCGTGAGCCTGAGGAATTTGTCCGAAAGAAAAGGCATGCTCAGTCTTTCAGTGTTCCCGATCCAGTTTCAGTACCTGCTCAAGGTCCCTCTCAATCCTCCATAAGCCCCAGAGTGAATCCTCTTTCTGATAGAAAAGTAGAAACCGGAAAAAATATAGATTTTCGGTTCTTTGAGAAAGAAGGCTTTACTTTTGCAAGTAAGATCAAAAATCAAGGATGGAACTTTATTGCTCTCTTAAGGAAGTCACCTATGTTGATCTAGTTAGAGAGTTCTATCAGAACTTACATTATGGAAACGGGTCAGTGACTTCAACTGTAAAGGGGATTGACATATGCTTGGATTCTAGGATATTGGGAGAAATACTTCAGTTGCCTAGTGAAGGATATTCATATATGGAACTCCCAATTAAAGAAGAAGGGATCAGAATTATCTTAGGAGAAGCTTTTTTAGGAAATTTAAACAAATTGGAAGCAAAGATTTTGTCCATTGAGATGAGGGTCCTGCATCAGATTGTAACAAAACTCTTCTTTCCTAGGAGTGGTAGGCATGATCTACTATCTGGCAGAGATGTATGTGTCATGTTTCATATCATCACTCAGACCCCCCTAAACCTCCCTGCACTTATGATAGAGGCCATGAGAGAAACTTTGAACAGATCCAAGGCACACTTGCCTTATGGTATGGCCCTTACTAGAGTATTTAGGAGGTTTGGAGTTAGTTGTGAGGGGGAGGCTGCTACCAAGCTCTCACATGTGGACACTTTCAACCAACACAGCCTGCACCGAATGGAATTACAAAGACTGTTGGTGGTTGGATCAAGGGCTCTGAAGAAAGAACTGAGGAGAGAGTTGAGGAAAGAGCTGAAGACAGAACTGAAGGCAGAGTAGAAGAAGAAGGTCCATCTTCTCCTGTACATGACTTCAGGGCAGCTTCACCAGATACCCAGTTCATTCCTGATACTGAGGCTGGCCCTTCTGAGTTTACTAGGATGTCCACACCAGTGTATCAGCCAGAGAGCAGAGCACCTCATTCAGAGTTCAGACTGGCTGACGATCAGATCGAGCATATTTCACAGCGTGTGGCTTCTTTGCTGTCTAGCCAGTGGAGTAGTACTTCTTTTGCACCTGGAGCTACCTCTTCTGATCAGACCATTACTCCCCACATCTCCACTGTGTTTCAGATGATTTCAGATCAGTCCGTCAGGATACAGCAGCTTGAGGACACAGTCTGGAGACTGACTGGCAGAGTTCTTGACTTGCAGGGGCAAGTCCTTGCATTGGCCCATCCCCAGCCACAGGAGTCTACTATTGAGGTCACAGACCTCACTGCAGAGGCTGGCAGGCTCAGAGGAGCACTAGAAGGTGGATATGAATTACTGAGGAAAGAGATCCGAGGATCAAGTGAGCATGCTACCACCCAGTTCACTGCTCTACTTCAATCTGTTTCAAGAGCACTGAACGTACTTGATTCTATCAGACTCACCCTTTCTGTTCAGTCCCTAGCATCTCAGCGTTCTCAGCCTCCCAGTTCATCTCGCTCTCCTACTCGTGGCAGAGGCAGACGGGGTAGAGGACGCACTTCTGATCCATCATCTCCTCACCCTATATCTGATAACTCCGATCATTGACTTATCTTGATCTTTACTAGATCCTAGGTGTTAGTGTCTTGTTCTAGGATCTATACCTTGGGGCCATGTATTGACAATTAGCTGGTTGAATTTTATTTTTAAGAATAATGTATTGAAACAATTATGATATTAATGGAATCATCTTTTACCTATATTTCTACCTCTTTGTAATGATCATATTTTGGTTATATATTTTCTTCTTGTTGAAATATTGTCTTCTCCTTGTTGTTGTTTGCTGTTGATAATTGCTATATTAAGGGGGAGCAAACATCTGTGAAAAACTCTAAAGAGGAAGAAATTAAAGAATGTTTCAGAAAAAGGAAGAGTTAACTATGTTTGATGATGTCAAAAAGGGGGAGAAATTAAACAAAAAAAAAATTAAAATTAGACAAAAAGCAAAACCCTAAATTATGAGAAAAAGGGGAGAAATTAAACAAAAACAAAGATTGGAAGATTAAAACAAATATTGGAGAAATTAAATAAATATTGGAGAAATTAAACAAAAACAAGGATTGAAAGATTAAACAAAACTTTGAGAAATTTGGTATCAAAATTTGGTATCAGACAGAACTTAAACAAAAAGTCATCCATCAAAAGCAAAATCATAAGTACAATGCAAATAAGTATTTTTTTTATATGCTCTGATATATTTCAAAATTCAAACTTGCTCTGATACATCTTTTGAAATTTTATTCACCTTGATACATCTTAAGAAATTTATTTTACTCTGATACACCCTACAATTTCTTTTAACTTGCTCTGATACATGATAAATTTAATCCGATACAGTGTGAAGGTTTCTCTGATAAATTATAACATTTGATCTAATACAAAGAGAAAGTTTCTCTGATATATTATAACATTTGCTCTGATACAGTGTGAAATTTTCTCTGACATTTGCTCTAATACAGTGTGAAATTTTCTCTGATATATTATAAAATTTTCTTGCTCCGATACATTGTAAAATCTTTTCTGATAACATTGTAAAAAAAAAAAAAATATTTTTCTTGCCTGATACATTGCAAAATTTATTTCTCTTCTCTTGCTCTGATATATCTTGAACTCAAAATGATCTAATACCCTTTTCAAATCTTTAAGAAAATGGACAAACTATTTTTGCATTTATATTACATGCCAAAAGAATCATACTCTTTTCAAGCATATACACCTATAATGGATTCTTTTGAAATTAATGCATTAAATAAATATTTTTGTTCAAATATTTTGTCATCATCAAAAAGAGGGAGATTGTTGCTCCTAGATTGATTTTGATGATTACAAAGCAGATTGAAGGGATACAAATAATTTTAAAATGAAAAAGTCCTTATGCTCTTCAAGGGCAAAATCATAATTTCACTAAAATCCTGATTTGATAGTACCATTTGGTAGAACAAATGATTTGAAATCTATTGGTGAAAATTTCATTGTGTTTGGACTTATATTTTTGAAGTTATAAAGGTTTGAAGTGCATGAGTCGACTCATGAGTCAACTCATGGCACTGTGAGCTGATTGGCACGCAAAAATTCTCCTTGGCACGCTAGTTTTCTGGCTTGGCACGACCTGTGAGTCGACTCATGAGTCGACCCACAAGGCATGAGTCGACTCATGAGTCGACCCCTGCTAATTTGAGCCAAGAATTTCCAGAAACGCATTCTCTGGTTTTTGCAACAGAGGTCGACTCATGAGTCGACCCCTGAAGCATGAGTCGACTCATGAGTCGACCCCTGCGACGGAAAATGTCAGCAACGGCTATTTTTTTGCCCATTTTAATTGCCATTTATGCTTCCTAAAAATCCTCTAACGGCTCTTTATCTACCTAAATTATTTTCTCTTGCTTCTAATGCTACAAAATGCTTAAAATGGTGAAAGAAATTGCAGATTAAATAGCGGATCAAACGTGAAATCAAAAGAAGAGAAGAATAGAAGAAAAGATCCGAAATTTGCAAGAAAAAGCCTGAGATCAATGAAAAATCCAAAAAGAAAAAGAGAGAGGATCCACAATATACCAGAGAGATTGTGAAAGAGAAAAGCAAGATCTTTCAAGGAGAGAATTCTTCATGCCTATTGTTTCAACCTTGATCTAGAGATCGTTCAAAGCCTTCAAGAGATCTTCAATCAACAATCAACCTCTTCTCAAGCATTCAAGCGTTCATCCACTTTGAGAAAATCGAAAAAGGGGTTCTTCATTTGAGTAAAGCTTTTATTGTTATATTCGCTCATTTAAGGAGCTGTTATTGTATTAATTTGTGCTCTAAATTTTCTTACTCTTTGTGAGTTTTTGTTCTTGTTTTTGGAGGATTTCCAAAACAAGAAAGGTTGATCCGAACCTGAAATCGGAGTGTTTTGGATTTACTTGTACCCGGAAAAAGTGATCTAGCTTGGGATAGCTAGTGTCGGAGTTTCCGACGTTTTGTATTCGGGTTGAATACAAAGGATAGTGGATTGAAATTCCCAAGTAGGATCTTGGGGAGTGGATGTAGGTGCAAGGTTAGCACCGAACCACTATAAATCCTTGTGTTTGTGGTGTGCTTTATCTCTTCACTTTATTTCTTTATTATATTCTTGCATTCCTGCCTTAGGGAATTAATATTGAATTAAAGTCTTTGTTTTTTCTTCATAAGTAATCTGTTGGGCTTAAAATTTTTTAGAAACCCAATTCACCCCCCCTCTTGGGTTGCATAGCTGGGCAACAATAGTGGCTCAGTTGTACCGGGTGTTAGATGTGTGCCCTAGATGCCAGATTGGCTGACACATTTCTGTACAAATCTAAGGGCAAATTTATAATTTTGACTATAAATCAATAAATGGGTTATTCTTCTATCACATTGTGTGCATTGTGTCTGTGATACATCCTTTGAGTTAGTAGGAATGTCAATTCATATTTTCAAGAGTTGAAAATTTAAGGCATGAATTTCTATAACTAACTCATAAACAGCTCCTGATCATAGGATCATCACGAGGATGGTGATCGATCTGGAAGGTTGGTGTATGATCACTTCCATAGGGTAGATGTGTCTTGAGTCTACGGTGTGGAGACATCGAAGTGAGAGTAAAGGTATTCGTTGAGAATGAGAGTACTGAGTGTGACCATATCGAGTAGTCATAAAAAAGTCTACCTTCTCGTCGATGACTAGTTCGATGCTACAGTTGTGTGTCTAGTTCTTTGATCTGAGATGCATCGACAGTTCACCTTGAGTGTGTTATAGTTTGACTACACCATAACTCGGTCTTCTAGTCATTCAAAATCTTGAGGTGTATGTTGGATGTAGCATATTCATTGTAGGAACTAGGTCACACCAAGATGGGATCTATCAACCTCGGTAGATGAGAGAAGTAGTCTATGATGATCGAAAGATCGAGTCCTTAAGCCCATGGCCATGGCAGAGTGAAATAATGAAAAAAAAGTTTTTCATTGGGGTTTCACATCGGACTCGATCGATCGATTGATTCATATGACTGATGTTGGGTTTGACGAGTTCACCTTACCCTAATTCAATCGGGACTCATGATAAGGAACTCAATCACATAGGTAGCTGCATCGAGAGATTCATCTTCAATTCTGATGGGCTGCCACCACATACTGCTAGGTGTCACTGATAGATTTTAGGAGCAATTAGAATGATGTTGATGATCGATCATTCTAATTGTTTGAATCAGAAGAGTTCTGGTCCATCGAAAGGAGTTCGATGATGTCAATGATGAGATCACGATATGTCTCATTACCATACAGAATTGAACCTAACTGGGTCACACAAACAAGGGTTAGGGTCTGAATGTCATCAATTGGGCTAACCCAATTGATTTGGATAAGATCCAATTAGGTTCAAGGAAATCGTGCTAGCACACGATTGAGCCTAACTTTCTCCTCGTGTAATCTTTTCTGTCTCTACTGAGCCAAATTGATTTGACTCATCTACAGAATCTTAGAAAGATTTCTCTCAGTCTAAATGAAGCTTGTCCAGCTCAGAAAAGACTTGTCTTAATTCATGAGAAAAATTTAAGACAAGCACCTACTAATTCCTGTCACCTGCCAATTTCATTTTAGGATATTTATCAAAAGTTGACATATGGGTCTTAAATTGAAGGCCACTTGGCAAGAGCTTATTGAAAATTTTAGTGGACTCAAACTACATCAAATTGGGTACCATAATTAGATTATGGCATGAGCCCAATTGGATTAAAGTGGGCACCCCAAATGGATAAGGATGAAGAGTCCTGATAAGTTTGGACTCCTTGGCGCCAACTCTCTTTGTGCTTATCCAATGTTGGTGCCAACTTTTGGAGATAAGGTGGGGTTCTTATCTGATGAGATTAGATGACATCACTCCACCAATCAAATTTTTTTTAAAATTAATTAAAATTTTTTGATTGATCGAATGATGTGGCACTGCGCAGCATACAGGGTCTATAAAATCTCTGTCTGCACCTAGGGTTTATGATTTTCTGCTCAATACCCAGCCAAAATGAGAATTCTCTCCTCTTCTCCATATCCTCCCTACTCTCCTCTCTTCCCTCTTCACATCCAAGGAGTTGGACATCCATCTGGCAAAGATCCAAGGCGTGGTGACACCTGGAATAGGAAGGCTGCAGGACATTTCGACAGGCTGCTACTCCAACTTCAGAAAGAGTTCTGAAGCACTTCCAAATCAGATAGAGATCTGATTTTTGGAGTATAGATTCATGAGGAGAATGAAAGGAATATACCCTATAAGCCAAACAAAATGTATAAATAGATGGATATTTTTATCTCCTGACAACTCATGTACTAATGTTTTAAATAAATAAAGGCATTTAGTTCATCATATGCTGCATCTTATTTTGATGAACCCCATAAATTAGGGCTATGGTTTTAGGGTTATGATGCGATCATACCAAGTGAGACCTAAAACCTTAAAACTCTAATTTTAAATATTTCTAGTCGATGGAACATTGAGTAGGGGATCAATATTTCCGATAAGACTGGTACATCCTGTGTATGCTCGATAGAGAGAGTAATTGATCTCACAATTACTTGTGTATGACACTAATATAAGGATGTAAGTGTTCATTAGAGAATGAATTCACTGAATTGATCCAATTAAAGAATATCTGATGGAGTCTTATCTACATGTCAATAGATTTTTTCTTATAGTGGGAATTGTGCATGTAAATCTTTTGACCTGAGACTGCCGTAGAACCTTATAAGCATGAATCTATATTTTGGATCATACTCATTCATGATTTAATCATGTACGGAGTGTTCTGGATATGAGGGATTGCTTATGAAGGTTGTGAGTAGGTCAATATGGAAATGATCACTCCTAGTAAGAGGAGATCGCATCCTATCTGCTTCAATCAAATAATAATTCAGGAAGACTTTGATCAGAGCATTATGAAAAATTAGAAATAATTTCTAATGTTTCACAAATCAAATCGTTATTATTTGATCAAGAGAAATGTGAACATAAAATTGGGTTTGACATTTTTTCATACCCAAACTTATATTCGGGATGCAGGATGATCGTAAGATCAAGTTGCACGGTAATTTTCCACTAAAGGGTATTTTTGGTATTTCTATCAAAATTTCATATCTTTCAGGTAGACATGATACGTTACTAGAAGTCAATCATGTCTTGTGAGTTTGATCAAATTAAAGAGTTTAATACGATCATTAATTAAAAGCTATTCTGATTGATCAAAATGGTTCAGCTTGATTTGACCTAAATCGGCTAGATTGTGTTCTTACCAAATTAGTTTAAATTGCACCTGGACTCACTGCTGGCAAGATGTGGAACCCAATGGGTCACACACAAAGGAAATTGATCATGGGTTTAATTTGATTAAACCATGTTTGCAAGTTGAACATGCTAGCACATGTTGCAAACCCTAGCATTTAGATTCGAATCGAATTCAAATCGGGTTCCGATTTGGGCTAATTTAGAACCAATTTGAGCCAAATTGGATTTGGTCTTGAAGTGAGTTCAAAGTGTTTTAATTGGGCTTGCTGTTGGGTGCCAAAAACTAAGGAACCACATGCCTAAGAGTCTCTCTCTTGGCGTGTGGATTTGAATCCATGCGCATGAGCCACATGGCGCATGGACGGAGTTGGCGCCACCTTTAGATAAGGTATCTCCTATTTTTCTCTGCAACTTTTATTCTATGAATGATTTTTAGATTACTTAGAAGGTACCTAAGAGTCCTTCTAATATTAAACTCCTCATAGAAAAATTAGGAGAAGTGGTAAGAATTAAATCCATGCGCATGTGTCACATGGCGCATGAATAGGAGATGACGCCCCTTAACTTGGTCTATCCTATTTTTCTCTGTAACTTTTATTCTATGAATATTTTTTCAAATGTCTTAGGAGGTGCCTAAGAGTCCTTCTGAGTATTAAAGACATCGTAAAAAAATTAGGAGAAGGGATAAAGATTAAATCAATGCGCCACCCCTTGGAAGCGCCCCTTTGAAATTTCAAATGGGGAGATAAGTTTTAACTTATCCATGCCCCTTAATCTCTTGCGCCATTCTTCAAGTTGGCACCATCTATCTTGGCCATTGGATGGGCTTCCTTCCAGATCCAAAGGCATGGGTTGATGGTGCCAATAAGAGAAGCTTCGTGACTTCTCATCTGAACACCGTAAGTTAAGATCGAAGAGTCTTTTTGAAATATGGCATCTCTTCAACCCATCTTTGATGTACACATGGCATTTCTTAACTTATGGGGCATGAGAAATAGACAAGAGGTGTGAGATAAATTGTAAGAGGGTGTGAGATGTTTTGGATTGCACCTTTACGTGCAATATAAATAGGGGTGCATGCCGAGGTGTCTGGGGTAATTCAGAAATCTTCTTTCTTTCTTACAAGAGGCTCTGCTTGTCCAATTTTCTTTATTCTTTCTCTCTAGTCTAGATAAGGTCCTGATAAAGGATAAGAAATCTTCCAAAAGGTTTAGAGAATTAGAATAAAAATTAAGGAGACAAGGAGCAAGAAAGAAAGGGAAGAAAAGGTCCAACAGTGTGACAGCAAAGCCAAGAAAGGAGGTTCTGCCCAAATTGTATTTAAATTCTGATAAATCAAAATTTAATTGCAGAGTATTTTTAATAAGTGCTAGAGGGTTGGTCGAGTCCCCGTGTGGATCAATGTTGGAGGGTGAACACGTGGGCACCTGGTGGAAACCCAAACAGATTGCTCCCGGTAACTAAGCACAAATCAGGGTTTAGCGATAAGAGGTATGTTTCTATATCTTTTATTTGATATTAATGCATATTATATGGTTTAATTTCTGATAAGGTGATCTTGGAGTTAGGTTTTATTTTTATGATTTCATAATAATTGCTTTGACATCCGTGCTTCCACCTTTGAATTAAAACCTTTCAGTGGTATCAAAGCCACCTTGTTAGAATTAAATCATATGATGATATGTTAATGATTTAAAAGGCAATCTTATAAATATGATATGATCATTATTTATGTTTTAATATGATATTAATATGATGAGATCATATTCATTATTTCATAATTAAATCATGATGTATATAATTTTGGAATGTTGCTCTGTAATATTGAATTGTGTTCACTATGATGCTATATGATGAGATCATATTCATTATTTCATAATTAAAATATGATGTATATAATTATGGAATGTTACTTTTCGTATTGAATTATGTTCACTATGATGCTAATTTCTTTTATTCATGTATTTATTATGATATAGAAATTAAATATGCATTGAGACCTGAAAAATCCTCTGTAAAATAATAAGAGTTGTAGTGTAATTAACCAATAGCAGAACCAGTCGATGATGTCTAATTGATCAATCGATGTCTAGGAAAGTGGTTCATGATTGGTAAAGAGAATATGGTTTCTAATTGGTTCCGTTGTCTGACCTGGCCAAAATTTATTGGTGTCTAAGAAAAGCAACGGGGGGACCCCTACCTCTCTTCCACTTACCTGGCTGATTAGATTAATTTAATTCTTGGCTGGGATGCTCGGTGTTATATTCACTACATTATGGCCTTCCTTCATGCTAGGACATTATTATGTCACGAACCATATTAGGTTTGTTGTGTAACCACAAGACCAATTATGGAAACTGACATAATATTGTTCTGGCGCATCGAGATGCTTACAGTAATTTTTGAGTATAATGCTTTGTTATGTAACCACAAAAGCATTTATATTTTATTTTGACTGTAATAAAATGAAGGGTCCTACTTAACTAAAACATTATGGTCTATTGTGTAAACACAAGGCTATTAATATTTTAGAGGCCAGATTTTTTATTGAGAATTGCATGAGATGCAATTGGAAAGAGTTTCCTACCTTTAAACTTATAAAAGGTTTGTTGTGCAACCACAAGATCTTTTATAAGGAATTAGGGTCTCAATCCCACTAAGAAAATCAATCAGGGTTTCCTCAAACATCATACTAGAGGATTATGATGTCTGATAAAATTAGTGGGAGACACAACAAAAATTAAAGTCCTAATTTAATTGTGTATATCATCTTGAGTTGTTCGCTTATGTAATGTTCTTTATTATGTAGATTAATGGCTTCTTCACTTTCACTTCGCTCCATTTTGGATACAAATAAATTGACTGGTACCAACTATGTGGACTGGTTGAGAAATCTTAAAATAGTACTTAGTCAAGAGAAGCTTTCTTACATTCTCGATACCCGTGACATTGAGCCAGTTGGGGAGGATGCCACAGAGGAAGAAAAAACCACATATAGGATGTGGCAAAATGATTCTTTAACTGTCAAGTGTATCATACTTGCCTCTATGACAAATGAGTTACAGAGGCAGCATGATAGCATGGACACTCATTCCATATTGCTCAATTTAAAAGAGCTTTATGGAGAACAGAGTAGGACTACAAGATATGAGATATCTAAGCAGTTATTCATGCCAGAATGATAGAGGGATCATCCATACAAAATCATATTTTGATGGTTATTGACCTGATCACTCGATTAGGTCAATTAGGTTTTGTTATGGATGGGGAGTTGAGTCAGGATCTAATCCTGCAATCACTTCCAGAATTATTTTCTCAGTTTGTCGTGAACTATCACATGAACAAACTGAATTCTTCTTTGCTGTTAAATATGCTCAAAACAGCAGAGAGCCATATCAAGAAGGATAAGGCTCCTCTTCTTCTTATGGATGGGATCTCCAAGAAGAAGGCAAGCAAAAAGGGTTCTAAAAGGAGGCTGAACCCTAAAGATGGTATAAATAAGAGAAAGAAGGGAAAGAAAACCTCCAGACAGTCGACCTGCTTCCACTGCGGCAAGGCAGGTCATTGGAAAAGGAATTGCAAGGCTTATCTTGCAACAGTGAAGACTGGTGCAAATAATGCACCAAAAGGTATGTATGAGATACATACAATATTATCATTGAATTCTTCCATTTCAAACTCATGGGTATTAGATACTGCCTGTGGTTTTCATATCTGCAAATCATTGCAGGGGCTGCACAAAATTAGAAGTTTGAGGAAGGGAGACTTCGAGCTCTATGGTGCTGGAGGAGATTCTATCCAAGCAGAAGCTGTAGGGACATATATCTTGAAGTTTTCCTTTGGGAAGATCTTAGAGCTAACAAATTGTTATTACATGCCTAAGATCATTAGAAATATTGTATCTGTACCTTTGTTGATAAAACAAGGATATCAAATATCTGTAACAAGCAATGGTTGCTCGATTAATTTTTCTAATGAAATAATTAGTCATGGCATTTTTGACAATGGTTTGTTGACTCTATGCTTGAATGATAATATTTTTCATGTTGATGAAAATAGTAAACGTAAGAGACATAATGTAAATAATACCTTACTTTGGCATTGTCGACTTGGTCATATTAGTGAGACTAGGATTAACAAGTTGTACAAAGAAAAATTTTTTTATTCTTATGATTGTGAATCATTAGGAACTTGTGAATCATGTCTCATGGGTAAAATGATCAAGACTTCATTTAGTGAACATGGAGATAGGACAAACGAGTTGTTAGGACTTGTACATACAGATGTATGTGGCCCTATGACAACTCATGCCAGAGGTGGATACTCATATTTTATTACATTTATAGATGATTTATCTAGGTTTGGATATGTATATCTTATGAAACATAAATCTGAAGCCTTTGATAAATTCAAAGAGTATCAAAGCATGGTCGAAAAATAAACTGAAAAAAGTATAAAAATCCTTTGATCTGATCGAGGAGGAGAATACTTGTCCAATGAATTTTTAGACCATCTTAAAGCAAAGGAAATTATCTCTGAATGGACACCTCCTTATACGCCACAATTAAATGGTGTAGCCAAAAGGAGGAAGCGTACCTTATTAGATATGGTACGATCCATGATGTGCTTCACTGAATTGCCTACTTTCTTCTGGGGTTATGCTTTAGAGACCGCAATAATTATCTTGAATAGAGTACCTTCTAAATCTGTATCTAGCACTCCATATAAAATATGGAGAGGTAAGAAGCCCAATCTTAAATATTTTAAGATATGGGGATGTTCAGCATATGTCAAAAGAAATTTTGGACATAAACTAGATACTAGAGCAGATAAATGTTTGTTTGTAGGATATCCTAAGGATAGTATAGGATATCTATTCTACCACCCTACTGAACAAAAGGTATTTGTAAGTAGGCATGCCACTTTCATGGAGAAAGAATTTATCCTAGAAAGAGGCAGTGGGAGAAATATTGAAATTAATGAAGTTCAACAAAAACAAATAGATATTTCTCAACCAAATATTCACATAAATAAAGAAGAACTAGAACACATAACTCCTATCCGTAGGTCAGAGAGGGTATGACATGTACCTATAAGGTATGGGTTCATTATTGAGAATAATGAAGCCCAAGTCATTGAGAATGACGAACCTTTGACATATACAGAAGCTGTCATGAGTAAGGACTCAGACAGATGGTAGGATGCTATGAAATTCGAAATATACTCCATGTACACCAACAAAGTATGGACTTTGGTTGATGCACCAGAAGGGGTAAATCCTATTGGGTGCAAATGGGTCTATAAGAAAAAGATTGGAGCAGATGGTCAAATAGAAACCTATAAAGCTAGATTGGTAGCTAAAGGTTTCAGACAAAAATAGGGTATAGATTATGATGAAACTTTTTCACCTGTTGCCATGCTCAAATCTATTCGGATAATGCTTGCAATAGTAGCATACTATGATTATGAAATATGGCAAATGGATGTGAAGACCGCCTTCTTAAATGGTTTTCTAGAAGAGGAGGTCTACACGTCACAGCCAGAGGGTTTTGTCTCAAATGACAGACCAAATCTAGTATGCAGGCTTAAGAAATCCATTTATGGATTAAAGCAAGCCTCAAGGAGTTGGAACATCCGCTTTGATGTAACAATCAAAGAATTTGGCTTCATCAAAAATGTGGATGAACCTTGTGTGTATAAGAAGACTAGTGGGAGTGCCCTAGTTTTCTTGGTTCTGTATGTAGATGACATACTCCTTATTGGGAATGATATCTCAATGTTACAAACAGTTAAATTATGGCTATCAAATAAATTTTCCATAAAAGACTTGGGGGAAGCATCCTATATACTTGGTATAAAGATCTATAGAGATAGATCTAAAAGGATGCTAGGCTTATCTCAGTCCAGGTACATTGACTTAATACTGAAAAGATTCAGTATGAATGAAAGTAAAAGAGGTTATTTACCCATGAGTCAAGGCATACATCTCTCTAAGAAGATGTCTCCTAGACAACTGAAGAGAGAAATAGAATGAGTTCTATTCCTTATGCTTCGGCTGTAGGATCAATAATGTATGCTATGTTATGTACCAGGCCTGATGTAGCTTATGCCTTAGGCATAGCCAGTAGATTTCAAGCTGATCCAGGAGAGGATCATTGGAAGGCTGTGAAAAATATTCTAAAGTACTTAAGAAGGACTAAGAATATTTTTCTCATATATGGTGGATCTGATCTTAAACTAGAAGGATACTCTGATTCTAGTTTTCAATCAGACCCAGATGATGGCAAATCCATTTCAGGGTATGTTTTTACTTTGAATGGTGGAGCAGTGAGTTGGAAGAGTTCTAAGCAGCAAACAGTAGCTGACTCAACCACAGAGGCAGAATACATAGCTGCAAGTGAAGCCACCAAGGAAGCTGTCTGGATGAAGAAGTTCATCACTTAATTGGGTGTTGTTCCTGAGATTGAGAATCCAGTACCACTTTATTGTGATAATACTGGAGCAGTTGCTCAAGCAAAGGAACCCAGGTCTCACCATAAATCCAAGCATATTTTGAGACACTTCCATCTCATTCGTGAAATAATTGAAAGACAAGATGTTATTATTGAATGAGTAGACACAAAGAACAACATAGCGGATCCATTCACTAAAGCTTTACCACAGCAGCAATTCGATCGCCATCTCGATTGTATGGGGTTGAAATATAAGGGAGATTGGCTTTAGTGCAAGTGGGAGATTGAAAGGAATATATCCTATAAGCCAATCAAAATGTATAAATAGATGGATATTTTTGTCTCCCGACAACTCATGTACTGATGTTTTAAATAAATAAAGGTATTTAGTTCATCATATGCTGCATCTTATTTTGATGAACCCCATAAATTAGGGCTATGATTTTAGGGTTATGATGCGATCATACCAAGTGAGACCTAAAATCTTAAAACTCTAATTTTAAATATTCCTAGTCGATGGAACATTGAATAGGGGATCAATATTTTCGGTAAGACTGGTACATCCTGTGTATGCTCGATAGAGAGGATAATTGATCTCACAATTACTTATGTATGACACTAATATAAGGATGTAAGTGTTCATTAGAGAATGAATTCACTGAATTGATCCAATTAAAGAATATCTGATAGAGTCTTATCTACATGTCAACAGATTTTTTCTTATAGTGGGAATTGTGCATGTAAATCTTTTGACCTGAGACTGCCGTAGAACCTTATAAGCATGAATCCATATTTTGGATCATACTCATTCATGATTTAATCATGTACGGGGTGTTCTAGATATGAGAGATTGCTTATGAAGGTTGTGAGTAGGTCAATATGGAAACGATCACTCCTAGTAAGAGGAGATCGCATCCTATCTGCTTCAATCAAATAATGATTCAGGAAGACTTTGATCAGAGCATTATGAAAAATTAGAAATAATTTTTAATATTTCATAAATTGAATCTTTATTATTTGATCAAGAGAAATGTGAACATAAAATTGGGTTTGACATTTTTCTATACCCAAACTTATATTCGGGATGTAGGATGATCGTAAGATCAAGTTGCACGGTAATTTTCCACTGAAGGGTATTTTTGGTATTTCCATCAAAATTTTATATCTTCAGGTAGACATGATACGTTGCTAGACGTCAATCATGTCTTGTGAGTTTGATCAAATTAAAGAGTTTAATACGATCATTAATTAAAAGCTGTTCTGATTGATCAAAACGGTTCAGCTTGATTTGACCTAAAATGGCTAGATTGTGTTCTAACCAAATTAGTTTAAATTACACCTGGACTCACTGTTGGCTAGATGTGGAACCCAATGGGTCACACACAAAGGGAATTGATCATGGGTTTAATTTGATTAAACCATGTTTGCAAGTTGAACATGCTAGCACATGTTGCAAACCCTAGCATTTAGATTCGAATCGAATTCGAATCGGGTTCTGATTTGGGCTAATTTAGAACCAATTTGAGCCAAATTAGATTTGGTCTTGAAGTGGGTTCGAAGTGTTTTAATTGGGCTTGCTGTTGGGTGCCAAAAACCAGGGAACCACATGCCTAAGAGTCTCTCTCTTGGCGTGTGGATTTGAATCCATGCGCATGAGCCACATGGCACATGGATGGAGTTGGCACCACCTTTAGATAAGGTCTATCCTATTTTTTCTCCGTAACTTTTATTCTATGAATGATTTTCAGATGAATTAGGAGGCACCTAAGAGTTCTTCAAAGTATTAAACTCCTCATAGAAAAATTAGGAGAAGTGGTAAGAATTAAATCCATGCGCATGTGTCACATGGCGCATGGATAGGAGATGACGCCCCTTAACTTGGTCTATCCTATTTTTCTCCGTAACTTTTATTCTACGAATGTTTTTTCAGATATCTTAGGAGGCATCTATGAGTCCTTCTGAGTATTAAAGACATCATAAAAAAATTAGGAGAAGGGATAAAGATTAAATCAATTCGCCACCCCTTGGAAGCGCCCCTTTGAAATTTCAAATGGGGAGATAAGTTTTAACTTATCCACGCCCCTTAATCTCTTGCGCCATTCTTCAAGTTGGTGCCATCTATCTTGGCCATTGGATGGGCTTCCTTCCAGATCTAAAGGCATGGGTTGATGGCACCAATAAGAGAAGCTTCGTGACTTCTCATCTGAACACCGTAAGTTAAGATCGAAGAGTCTTTCTGAAATAAGGCATCTCTTCAACCCAACTTTGATGTACACATGGCATTTCTTAACTTATGGGGCATGAGAAATAGACAAGAGGCATGAGATAAATTGTAAGAGGGCATGAGATGTTTTGGATTGCACCTTTACGTACAATATAAATAGGGGTGCACGCCGAGGAGTCTGGGGTAATTTAGAAATCTTCTTTCTTTCTTACAAGAGGCTCTGCTTGTCCAATTTTCTTTATTCTTTCTCTCTAGCCTAGATAAGGTCCTGATAAAGGATAAAAAATCTTTCAAAAGGCTTAGAGAATTGGAATAAAAATTAAGGAGACAAGGAGCAAGAAAGAAAGGGAAGAAAAGGTCCAACAGTGTGACAGCAAAGCCAAGAAAGGAGGTTCTGCCCAAATTGCATTTAAATTTTGATAAATCAAAATTTAATTGTAGAGTATTTTTAATAAGTGCTAGAGGGTTGGTCGAGTCCCTGTGTGGATCAACGTTGGAGGGTGAACACGTGGGCACCTGGTGGAAACCCAAACAGATTGCTACCGGCAACTAAGCACAAATCAGGGTTTAGCGATAAGAGGTATGTTTCTATATCTTTTATTTGATATTAATGCATATTATATGGTTTAATTTCCGATAAGGTGATCATGGAGTTAGGTTTTATTTTTATGATTTCATAATAATTGCTTCGAAATCCGTACTTCCACCTTTGAATTAAAACCTTTCAGAGAAGATATTTTAGATCCTACCTAAGTGGATACTGGTAGAGGCCAGGTACTTGCATGACTACATCAGAACCTCGGGCTATGCTGAGATCGTCTACAGGGTAATCAGATTACCCTTGGGGTATTACTTGTTTCCTCATCCCTTTTAGATTTATTTTAGACTTAATATCAGATATGAAGATTAGATCTAGAGACTTAGATCTAAAATAAATGTAGGATAAATTTTTTTTTAAATTATTCCTTCTCAGATTTGATGAAATCTGGAAGATCCTACAAAGGAAAAAGGTGGTTTTCCTTCAACTGGTATCAGAGCCAGGTTTTTGGCTCTATTTCAGATCTAATTTAGATCTGATTTTAATTTTCAGTCCCTACCTCCATTCTACCTGAAGACCCTCGAGACTCATAGTTGAGAGGATCTCCTGGATCAAAGATTTTAGGAGATGAACCGACAGATCGAAGAGCTCCGTCACGCTCCCACTGCTTACGGTGAGGACATCTGTACTGACCCTCCTTTCTCTCAAATGATTATGCAGAAATCAATCCCGACAAACTTCAAGCTCCCCCAATTCGAGAGCTACGATGGGACCTCAGATCCGGTTGACCACCTGGAGGCCTTCCAGACAATGATGCTGCTCCATGGTGCGCCAGATGCCATCCTGTGTTGAGCTTTTCCATCCACCTTGAAGGGAGCAGCAAGAAATTGATACTCGGCACTGAAGCCAGGTACTATCTTCTCTTTTGATCAGATGAGCCATCAGTTCATTACTCATTTCGTCAGCAGCCGACATCCCCAGAGAGATTCGGAGTGCCTCATCTACATCAAGCAAAAGGAGGGAGAATCCATCTGAACTTACGTCAACTATTTTAATGCTGTCGCATTGGAGGTCTGGAACTTAGACCAATCAGTTACAATGGCCGCCCTGAAGAGCGATCTTCAAAAGAATGATCTTCTGTTCTCCCTGGAAAAGAAGTATCCCAGGGACTTCACTGATTTGCTGGCTCGAGCCAAAGGATATGCCCGAGCAAAGGAAGCCTTCAAGATGAAAGATGAGGAGGCCACGAAGGAGTGGCAGGCGGATGACTCTAGCAAGCCCGTAGCTGAAAAAGGGTCGAGTGAAGCTCGATCACGTTCTCGAACTCCCTCCGGACACAAGCATGTCTGAACTCCCCCCCAAGCTCGTAGGCAGAGGAGCCCAGACCGCAAGGTTCGGCAGAGCTCTCTCCCAGAAAGATTCCACAGCTACGCCCCCCTCAATGCTCCAAAAGCTCAAGAGCTGATGGAGGTCAGGGAGCAGCTGCCAAGGTCGGAAAGGATGCGCACACACCTCAGGAAGTGCAATCCTAACAAGTTCTGCCTCTATCATCATGACCACGGCCACGATACGGAGGAGTGTATTCAGCTCCGAGATGAGTCGAGGAGCTCATCAGGTGAGGTCGGCTCGACAGATTCATTCGACGTCGGCCTGAATGTAGGGAAGATCGACCGAGGTCCCTACCACAACCAGAGCCACCGAGGAGGGAGGAATAGCCTGAAGATCAGCCTCCAATTGGGATCATCAACACCATCTCTGGAGGACCCCAATGGGGAGCAGACCTTCCGCGACTATGGGATTCGAAAAATCTACGAATGTATTACCGATAACTTTGCCTTAAATAAAAATATCTTTCATATTCGCATATCTTTTCTTTTGGTACGAGCTTATAACGATAGGGAGTAGCTCCTTCAGACAATCAAAATTAAGCATGTCAGGAACAAGAGAAAAACCTCATCCTGACATGAACGAAGGTCCAATTATTTAGAGATCGGATAGGGGGAGAGACCCTTGCAACGGCCCTTATGGCCCCCACAGCCATGTTAGGAACAGGAGGAGAACCTCATCCTAACATGAGCAAAGTCGAAGTCCCGATTATTTAGAGACTGGATGGGGAGAAAGACCCTTGCAACGGCCCTTATGCGCCCCCACAGCCATATTAGGAACAGGAGGAGAACCTCATCCTAACATGAGCAAAGTCAAAAACCTGATTATTTAGAGATCGGATGGGGGAGAGACCCTTACAACGGCCCTTATGCGCCCCCACAGCCATGTTAGGAATAGGAGGAGAACCTTATCCTAACATGAGCAAAGTTGAAAGTCTGGTTATTTAGAGACCGGATGGGGGGAGAGGCCCTTGCAACGGCCCTTATGCGCCCCCACAGCCATGTTAGGAACAGGAGGAGAACCTCATCCTAACATGAGCAAGGTCGAAGGCCCGATTATTTAGAGATCGGATGGGGGGAGAGGCCCTTGCAACGGCCCTTACGTGGCCCCACAGCCCTATTAGGAACAGGAGAAAAATCTCATCCTAACATGAGCTGAAATTGACTGTGTCGGGAACAGAAGGAGAACCTCATCCTGACACAAATGAAGACCTGGTCATTCAAGATCGAATGAGGGAAAAATCCTCCTCAACAGCTCCTCTACAACCCTGTTAAGAGCAGAGGGAAAGCCCTCACTCGAACATAAAAAAAAGAGAGGAGAGAAAAAGAGAAAGCGATGAGCTACGTCAGTGATAAGGGAAAAACAAACTACATCAAAGACACAAGGAACCTCATCTCAACGAGGAAGGAGACTCTTGTCAAAAACCCTCACCTCTAAGAGGGAACCCAACACTGGCAGGAGAAAATCAACTTTCTCAAGATAACGAGAAGTTCAGGCCCCCAAGTTCGAGCATCGAGAGGAAGCATCAAACTCGAGTGGTCTCGAAAAGATCTTCGATCATGAATAAAAAGGGCAAATCAACAAGACGACGATCAGGAACCTTCAAACAACATCGACATGAACAAGACAAAAGACAAAAGAAGCTCAATAAACAACAACTCAAAGCAAGAATAGATAAGGTAATGAGAAAATTTCTTTTCATCTCATTAATAAAGTGTGCATTACAAAACCTATGAAGGCCAAAAAAGAAAAATGACAAGAAAAGAAAAGAATACATGGAAGAACAAAAGGTAAAAGAAGCTCTAAGGAAGCTCGGCTTCTTCCGACATTGAACTCTCGGTTCCAGTCATTGTCAGGGATTGCTTTAAGTTTTGACTTCTTCTTCTAGTTCTTTCTTTCTTAAAGCATCTCCCGATACATTTGGTGGAACTGTCGGCTTTCGCCCTCTGACTCCCGAAGCCTCTTCCTCAGAACCTCGGACTCCACCTCGGCATCTTTGATCGCCTGCTGGTCGTAGGCCAGCTGAATCTTCAGCCCTGCAGTTCGGCCTTCTCCTGCCCAAGGGCCTTGGACAGTTCTTCCATGGTCTCCCTCAAGGAGTGGAGCTCGTCGGAGCTTTGTGCAGAGACGGCCTGGACTCTCTCAGACAACTGCCTCTGAAGGCGGGCAACCTCATCGGTCACCATCTTGATCTTCCTTTGGTAGTCGTCTACTTGCCTGCACCAGTCGACTCGGTAGGCGTTGTAGTTCACCTCAGCGTCCTATAGCTACTTTTGAAGGTCGGAGAATTTCTTCGATCAGTCTCGATCATGGTCGGCCTGAGTTGTGAGCCAGGATGAGCTCCCTTCTAATTGGCCAATCTTCTCCCGTGCAGCCGCCAGCTCGACCTCAAGGGAGCTGATCTTGGAATCCTGAGTCCAAGATCGATCGTTAGCACGTTTTCAGAGTTCCTCAAGCTCCTTCATGAAGTCAGCCTTCCTCCGGGTGTAGTCCATGAAGCCCTTTTTGTGGAGGTCCGAAAGTGAGTAGCCTCCACAGTGACTTTCGAATGGCTCTTCCTCAGCCGATGAAGTTCATCATCTAGCTTCTTTGATTTCTTCGTCAGGTGATGAACTTTCCTTCTGAGGTCCCGGATCATCGACTTCAGAGGAATCCCCTGTGGTAGGGGAAGAGCTTCGGCAGGATACTATTGTTGGAAGACAAGAGCGCCACAACACAAATCAGTGCAAGAAAATAAAAGAGAAGAAAAAGAATGCAAAGTAAGACAAAGGGCTCTCTGTAAAGAAGAATCTAATTTTATTGATTAAATAGTTCTTAAATACAAGAGAATGAGGAAAAGATGCAATAAAAATAAAAGAATACAAAATTAGAAGTTTCGAATCTCTGGGGCAGAAGTGGGGGAGCTCGGTGCCCCCAGAAGGTTGGCTGCGGCAACCGCGGTAGTCGAGGAAGTCCCGACTGGAGGAAGATCGATAGCAGCTTCAGAAGGCTCGGCTTCATCATCGGATGCCTCATCCAGCAAGCCGAGGTCCAGCTCGAGAAACTTCCCGACCACCTTCTCTTGGAAGAGCTCGAAGCCCTTGATGAAGGCGACCTGGCCGAACTCGACCTTCAGATCCCTCATCTCGAAGGAGATTTTGAACTCCTCCACTGCTCGGACCATTGCCTCCGAGACCAGGGTCGGGATCTATGCCTTCAGCTTGGAGACCTCGGCCTCTACTTTCTTTCTTTCCTCCTCCAAGGTGGCTCTCAAGTCTGTCGAGGTCTGCCCCTCCTTCTGTAGTGCCTCTTAGAGACTCGCGACTTCAGTGATTTTCTCGTTGAGCTGGGCGACCTCGGCCAGGCGACCTTCCTCCACCTGGACGATCTCCTTCCTAGCATTATTCATCACCTCGATGTTGGTGATGAGCTGGTGCCCAATCTGCAAGACGGCCAGGGAGTCAATATAAAAACTGAGGAATAAGCTAAGTAAAGAGGCGAGAAGAAGAAGGAGTAAATTGACCTACCTCGAGAAAGGACCCCAGAGAGTCCCAGACCCACTGCTCAGGATCGGCATGAACGATCTTATGGATGACCTCGGGCAGGATGCACCTGTCGACCAATCTCTTTATTAGATCCCTATTGTTGAAGGGATTTTCCCCCAGATCTTCTTCGAAGCCATCGGCCCCCTCGATAGCAGCCCTGCTGCTGCGGCTCTTGCAAGCCAATGTCTTCTTTCTCCTTCTCCGTTCGGTCCCAGGTGCCTCCTCGGGCTGGGCCTCTGGAGTGGGAACCTCGATCGGTGGGCTCCTTGAAGAGGCCTGGGGGACTGCGAGCTCGACGTCGGAGGGAGTGTCGACGCAATGGCCGCCTGGGCAGGCACAGTCGAGCTGGTCTCTTCTGCCCTTGCCCTCTTCGCCACCCCCGAGGATGCTGCACCTTTCCTTTTGTGGGTCTTGAGACTCTGGGCTAGCATTCCAGCTACGTCAGCATCCATATCTACAGTGAATGAGGATCGACACAGCTTAACAAAAGAACAAGAAGAAAGGGGAAGCAAAAAAAAAATTACCGATAGGGTTGAGAGGGCTTAAGCCGACGTTAAACAAGAGTTGTTCCTTCAGGAGGTTGGAGAGAAGAGGAGCTAGATAAGCCTCGAGTTTATTGGAGGCTTCAAGGTCATCCTGTCCCAGGCTAGAAGCTCGATGGACGGAATCCCTCAGGGAGCCCCAGGGGGGCAATCCCAGCTCCAAGGTCGGGCATCGGACGTAGAAGTACCTCTCCTTTCAGTTGTGGATAGAAGAGGGGGCGCCTTTCAGCAACCCCTTTCTATCGAACTGGGGGGAGAAGTACCACCAATCCTTCACCGAGGGATGATGCTTGAAGGTATAAAAATTTCTAAACAAAGAAAGGGTTGGCCGAACTTCAGCTAAACTACAGAGGGAAAGAAATCCTATCAGAAATCTAAAGGAGTTCGGCGCTACAGAAACTAAAAAAATGTTTAAGAAGAGAAAGAGAGCTATAACAAAAGGTAGAAGTAGAAGTCGAAGCCCGATACGGAAAGCTTCTTGGTATAAATAGAAGCAGCTGGGGGGAGGGGTGCTAGCCCGGTCAGTCGGCCCAGGAAGCTCCAGCTCGTACTCCGGAGGAACCTCGTACTGAATCTTAATCAGTGAGAGTTCCTCCGAAGTCAGAGAGCTGGGGATGGTGTTTGGTACAAAGACCGGACGAGATTCATCTATAGGACTAAGATTTTGGGGGGCTGGAATGGACGAACTCCTAGAACTGCTAAAGGAGGAAGTGTTGGAGGATATTTTGAATTAAGTGAAAATCCTAAAAAATTCGAAAAAATTAAGAAAAATAAGAAATGGGACGCTCGTGGAAAACCAAACAGGCAGAATTTAAAGGAGGAAAAATGGAAGAAGAACAGCAAGAAAAAAAAATGGGGGGAGTTTCGGAACTAACCTAGGCTGGTCCAAAAGATGTAGAGATGTAGAGATAGGGATGACTCGAAGAACACCTAAGGTCGAGAAGGATGCTGGGGAAGAATGGAGCTCTCAGGAAGAAGGAGGGACCGAAGAAACTCTCAGGCAAAGTGAGACCCCTGAAGGAGGGAGGTGGGTTTAAATAGGCGACGAAGTCCGATGCAATATGATCGCAGATCTCCTCTGGTCGATCTACAACCACCACATATCCCACTCATCATGGCAGACGGCTGAAGGCGGCTGACAACTGACAGAATCATTATTGCACCGTATCTAGAGCAATACTCCAACGAAAATTCTGAAAAAATCTTTTCAGATCGCCTCGATTTGAAAAGGCTCCAGCACCAACGTGCCAAATGCCAAAATATCTGAAAACAATCAAGTACGAAAATCGAGGGAGACAACTTCGACTGTGAAAATTTTTTATACTTTCTTCATTCAAAATCCGAACTCGAAAGTAGGGAGATTGGTGTTGGGTACAAAATAACCCCAGCCAAAGTTCGTAAAAGGCCGACCCTTCCAAGGCTCTTCCGGCTTCTAACCTTGTGTGGCATCTTTCTGAACTCCCCCGACTGTCTGAGCTTCCACAATGCCATCCGAACTTCTCTAATAATGAGCTCCCCCATTCATCTACTGGACTGCTCCAAATGCTCTCCGGGCTTCATTATCAGCCACTTTCTACAGTGATCGGCTACCCTCTGAATCTCTTCTAGACTTCTTCCTACTGCGAACGACTTTACTCCGAACTTCTTTCAGACTTTGTCAATGTCCGAGCTTCTCCAACAGCAGGACTTCTACAGTAACCAGACTCCATCCAAGTTTCTACGACGGTCGACCACCTTTCGGATTTCATCCAAGCTTCTACAAGAGCTGGATCCCAATCGAACTTCTACAGCGAATGGATTCCAGATGAATTTCTACAACGGACGGGCTCCACCAGTCGGACCTCTACTTTGGACTTCTATTGGAAGCGAACTCTATCCGAACTTCTATAACAGAATTGAATCCCAGACTCCTCCAACGTTCGACCTTCCCCAATGTCCTCGAGACTCCTCCAGCAGATAAACCTCCACAGTGCCATCCGAACTCCACTGTCGGACGACCCTCTATCAGATTCCTCATGAAATCGACCTCTCCGACAGACAATCTTCAGACGAGCTTCCAGATCAGGCAAATTTCAGACGGACTCCTCTAGCAATCGAACTCTTACCGGACTTCTCCAATAGAAAGTCTCCGTCCGAGCTTCTACAGCAGATGACTTTCGCCTGCAGCATCAGCGCCCAAGGCACCCGACAACAGTGGACCCATCAGCAACCTCAGAAACATCTGAGCTTCTCTTAGATTGCAGAGAAGAGAGCCATTCCACTCCATCAGATGTCCCAGCCGAGCTTCAGTCGTCAGGCCTGAACTCTCTGGCAAGTCGTGACAATGGCCACTACCCCACTCCACTCTCTGTAACAGATTCCATGTGGCTCCACCACTCTCTGATAAGTCACGACAACGGACACCACTCCACTCTCCATAACAAACTCCACGTGGCTCTGAACGCCCCACTGACGTCACTACTCTCCGTAACAAACTCCGTGTGACTCCGAATAGCCCACTATCAGGCAGTTACAGACATCGCTGTCAATCAGTTATGCTCTCCATCTATAAAAAGGATCCTCAGATATGTTCTTCTCTAAGCTCTAAACTCTATCTTGAAACTCTACTAAAATCTCATTCGAGTGCTCCATTTTTATTGAGGCAGAGTACTGACTTGAGCATCGGAGGGTCTTGTCGGAGCACCCCCAACTTCGGTTTAGACTTTTCTTGCAGGTTCTGACGGTGGATGCGATCCCCTCGACTCCAGCTTCTCCGGCGTTGGCAGAATTCTGCACCAACAATTATGAACAGTGTTACTATTTTTTGTGGATATTTGAACAATGGGGTGTATATGTTATCATAACTTGTTAACGTAGTCTATTCTACTGGCAAGCACCCTAGATTAGATAGTGTATCAGATATCTACTTATGGCACTGTAGGCTAGGTCATATAAACAAGAACAGGATAAATAGATTGACTCAAGAGGGAATCTCAAAGTCAGTGATTGTGAATCACTTCCAACCTGTGAGTCCTGTCTTCTTGATAAAATGACCAAGTCACCTTTTATTGGAAAAGGTGAGAGAGCTACTGAGCTCTTGGGCCTAGTACATACTGATGTATACGGGCCCATGAGCACAAGTGCTAGAGATGGATATTTCTACTTCATCACTTTCACGGATGATCTATCCAGATATGGATATGTCTATCTGATGAAACATAAGTCGGATTCATTTGAAATGTTCAAACGATTTTGAAGTGAAGTAGAAAAACAAACTGGGAAGAGTATTAAAACTCTTCGATCTGACCGAGGAGTGGAATACCTTTCTGATGAGTTTCTCACATATCTAGGAGAGAATAGGATTCTCTCCCAATAGACTCCTCCAGAAATACCACAGCATAATGGTGTGTCTGAAAGGAAAAATTGGACTCTGTTAGATATGATCCGATCCATGATGGGTTTTGCCAGCTTGCCGATATCCTTCTAGGGATATGCACTCGAATCGGCCTGTTATCTATTAAATAAAATTCTAAGAAGTCTGTAATTAAGACTCATATGAGATATGGACAGGACGTAAGCCAGTACTTTCACACCTTAGGGTCTGGAGGTGCTCGACCTATGTCAAATGGTTAGCTATAGATAAACTTAGACCTAGATTTGATAGAGTACCACGTCAGTCAGATAGATATTATGATTTCTTGATCCGAAACAGTGATCCCATCGAACTCGATGAGAATGATGAGGATCTGATCACCTATATGGATGCAATGCAGAGATCTAATTTTGAGAAATGGCTTGAAGCCATGCAATCTGAAATGGAGTCCATAAAGATCAACGATGTATGGACATTGGTTGACCCACCTGAAGGGGTTAAACCCATTGGGTGTAAATGGGTCTTCAAAAGGAAGAGGGGCACAGACGGAAAGGTGGAGACCTATAAAGCCCGTCTGATTGCCAAGGGATATCGTCAACGTTATGGTATTGACTATGACGAGACGTTCTCCCCTATGGCAATGCTCAAATCCATTCAAATAATGCTTGCAATAGCTGCCCATCTGCATTATGAGATCTGGCAGATGGATGTAAAGACAGCTTTTCTAAATGGAGAGCTGACTGAAGAGGTGTATATGATATAACTTGAGAGGTTTACATCCACAAATGAGTCCAAGGTATGCAAGCTTCAGAGATCCATTTATGGATTGAAGCAAGCTTCTCAAAGTTGGAACATGCATTTTGATAAGGTGATCAAAACGTATGGCTTCGTTAAGAATGGAGAAGAGCCCTGCATCTATAAATGGGCAAATGGTCCAGTTGTGGTATTCCTTATCTTGTACATGGATGACATTCTCTTAATCGGAAATGACATCCCCGCACTATAGGGAATAAAAGTTTGGTTGTCATCGCAGTTCTCCATGAAGGACTTGGGTGAAGCATCCTACATCCTAGGGATGAAGATCTATAGGGATAGATCTAAAAAGATGCTTGGATTATCCCAGTCCACGTACATAGACACTGTGCTGAAGAGGTTCAGCATGGAGAATTCCAAGAAGGGCTATCTACCGATAGGCCATGAAATTTTTCTCTCTAAGAAGGATTGTCCGACAACTCCTAAAGAGAGAGCGTATGAGTAAAGTCCCATATACTTCGATCGTGAGATCTATCATGTACATCATGACATGTACAAGGTCAGATGTGGCATACTCACTCAGAGTAGTGAGTAGACATCAATCTGATCTTGGAGAAAACCACTGGAAAGTGTTTAAAGCCAACCTTAAGTATTTGAGAAATACTAAGGACCAATGGTTAGTTTATGGTGAGTCAGATCTGAAACTTGTAGGGTTCACAGACTCCAGCTTTCAATCTGATCATGATGACAGCAGAAGCATGTCGGGTTATATCTTTATTCTGAATGGTGAAGCCATCTGCTGGAAGAGTTTCAAGCAGCATACTGTGATAGACTCTATTTGTGAGGTGGAGTACATCGCAGCATCAGATGCCACAAAAGAAGCTATGTGGCTGAGAAAATTCATCACCAAGTTCAGAGTAGCACCCTCCCTCGATGGTCCGGTCCTACTCTACTACGACAGCACTGGTGCCATAGCTCATGCAAAGGAACCCAAAGCATACCAGCGGACGAAGCACATTTTGCACCACTTTCACTTGGTTTGAAAGATCATGGATTGAGGTGACGTCGACCTTCAGAAGATCGACAGAAAGGAGAACCTGGCCGATCCCTTCATTAAGCCCTGACGATAAAGGAGTTCGACAATCACAAGTCGAAGATGGGTATTAGATACTGTGCCGAGTGGCTTTAGGACAAGTGGAAGTTGTTGGAAAATATATCCCAAATATCAATCGTCATCCTATTGACGGTTGAGCAATCAAGTATTGTAATTGATTTGTTAATAAATAAAATATATTTTTGATATTTTCATCATAATTTTTCATCTTCTAATGAACTTCGTTGTTATGATGAAGTCCTTAGGACTATTTAGGTTCGATAAAGAGAGGATTTATCGATGAGTCCTTAAAACTGTTCACGACTAAATGATAGACTGTTAATAAGGACGACAGTCTCTATCGAGCATAGGTCGTTGTAGGCCATATGGATTGGTTGTCCTTTTAACCAAGGAGTGCAGAGACACTGGTATGGTATACAGGTGAGATGTAAGGGTACATCATCATTGAACATGACCAACTCCAGAGCATTCTGCTGTCGAAAATGTCTCTGATGGGATATAGGTATAAGTGTCCCTTAGACCTGAGATTGCTCAGTGACTTGCAAGCAACTCATTGTGCTTTGATACTGGACTAACTGAATTTTTAATTCAGTGACAGAAGGCTTCTGGGCATAGTCAAGTATGTGCAAAGTCAGAGTGTGATCAAGATGGGATTGACCACTCCCAGAGTTGGAGAAAAATGAGTCATTGTATTTCAATTTAGCAAAACCTTGGTCAGGGTAATCCATCAGATGGATTTGATATTTTAAAATACGATGTCGACAACCTGATCAAAGTTGACAGTTGAACTCTGAGGTGTCCGATGAGCATTTTAGTCAAGGGGATGAATTATATGGAAACTGTTATGATCCAGGTGGTGTGCCCAAGGCCCAGGGGACCAAGGCTAAGGCCAAGGTCCATCATTCATGAGGGCTTCATGGAGGCTCTAGGGCTAGTTGGGCCCTAGGTTGAAAGGCTGTGGGCCTTTTGGGTTCTTGAGGTCTAGGTTATGTGGGCCTCAAGGGACCAACTCTTTATGGGCCAGGTCTAGACCCAGGATAGGTGAGATTAGGTCGAGTCATGGGTGTACATGGGCTTGGATTAACCTAATCGCCCATAGAGTTGGTCAAGGGAGTTTTGGGTTTGGGTCACTTGACCCGGTGTTTATATATACATGTACTTGTATAGGTTTGATTAAGCCAAAGAATACAAGAACCATTTCTCCCAAGTCTCTCTCTCTCTCTTCTCCCTCTCTCTCCAGCAATTCTCCATGCCCCAGGAGCAAGAAACCCTAGGGTTTCTTGCCGCCAGTCCATAAAAGGAAAGAGAAGAAGGGAAGGCGCAAGCCCCTTCCCCCTTGCAGCCGCCAGCCATTTCTCCTCTCCCCTCTCTTGCAGGCACCCAAACACTAGGTCCAAGACCTGAAATCTCTTGAGAAGAGGTTGGTACAAGTCTCTCTTAGATTTGGAGTTGATCTGAGGTCGTTTGAGATGCGGGTGAGATCTCCATCAACAGATCTACAAAAAAGCTGCAGCAGGACAGAACTGTGAGGTCTATCTCCATCTATCTTCTTCCCCATCTAGAATGCCCCAATTTAAGATCTACAAATTGAAGGATCTTAGTCCAGGTCTGATCTAGTTTGGTACTAGATCTTGGATTTTTTAGAGGTAGTTTCAGAGGCATTCTTCATCTGAAATGAAAGACTGATGAAGAAGACAGCAACCAGGCTGATTTCATCAAGGGCCTTGGATCATGTCCAGATGACTCCAGATCTATTCGTTGCTGGTTCTGCTGCACCCAAGGTCCATGGGATGAGCCAGGATCATGCTCCAATAGTTGGTATCAGAGCCACGGTGGTGAGGAAGTGGTTCCAAGTGCGAGAAGTTGAAGATCCCAAGTGCTAAAAATTTTTAGCAAGGTACCATCAAGGTATATTCTACACTTCTTGATTTTATATTGCTTGTTTGGCTTGGATTCAGTCATGGGCAGCAATATGAAGGTCGAGTTTGAGAAGTTTGATGGAAAAAAAATTTTTCCATGTGAAAAATCGGGTAGAGGATCTTCTGGTGCAAGCAGATCTGGATCAGGCTTTGGATGAGAAGCCTGAGGGAATGACAGATAGACAGTGGGTATCGTTGGAGAAGAAAGCATGCTTGATGATCAGAGGATGGTTGGCGGATGCGGCGTTGTATTCGGTACTGGAAGAAAAGACCCTGAAGGGCCTTTGGTCGAAGTTGCACACCATGTACATGGGGAAGAATATGTGCAACAAGCTGATACTGAAGAAGAGGTTGTACAGTCTTCGGATGCAGGAGGGATCTGATGTGATTGGCCACATTCAGAGGTTCGACCAGTTGTGCACGGAGTTGGTGAATATCGGGGTGAAGCTGGATGAGGAGGTCAAGTCTCTATTGCTTCTATGTTCGCTGCCCGGATCATATGATTCTTTGGTGACTACACTGCTCTACGGCAAGGAGACTCTGGAGTGAAAGGAATATACCCTATAAGCCAATCAAAATGTATAAATAGATGGATATTTTTTTATCTCCCGACAACTCATGTACTGATGTTTTAAATAAATAAAGGCATTTAGTTCATCATATGCTGCATCTTATTTCGATGAACCCCATAAATTAGGGCTATGGTTTTAGGGTTATGATGCGATCATACCAAGTGAGACCTAAAACCTTAAAACTCTAATTTTAAATATTCCTAGTCGATGGAACATTGAGTAGGGGATCAATATTTTCAGTAAGACTGGTACATCCTGTGTATGCTCGATAGAGAGGGTAATTGATCTAACAATTACTTGTGTATGACACTAATATAAGGATGTAAGTGTTCATTAGAGAATGAATTCACTGAATTGATCCAATTAAAGAATATCTGATGGAGTCTTATCTACATGTCAACAGATTTTTTCTTATAGTGGGAATTGTGCATGTAAATCTTTTGACCTGAGACTACCGTAGAACCTTATAAGCATGAATCTATATTTTGAATCTACTCATTCATGATTTAATCATGTACGGGGTGTTCTGGATATGAGGGATTGCTTATGAAGGTTGTGAGTAGGTCAATATGGAAACGATCACTCCTAGTAAGAGGAGATCGCATCCTATTTGCTTCAATCAAATAATGATTCAGGAAGACTTTGATCAGAGCATTATGAAAAATTAGAAATAATTTCTAATGTTTCATAAATTGAATCATTATTATTTAATCAAGAGAAATGTGAACATAAAATTAGATTTGACATTTTTTCATACCCAAACTTATATTCGGGATGCAGGATGATCGTAAGATCAAGTTGCACAGTAATTTTTCACTAAAGGGTATTTTTGGTATTTCTATCAAAATTTTATATCTTTCAGGTAGACATAATATGTTGCTAGACATCAATCATGTCTTGTGAGTTTGATCAAATTAAAGAGTTTAATTCGATCATTAATTAAAAGCTATTCTGATTGATCAAAATGGTTCAGCTTGATTTGACCTAAATCGGCTAGATTGTGTTCTAACCAAATTAGTTTAAATTGTATCTGGACTCACTACTGGCTAGATGTGGAACCCAATGGGTCACACACAAAGGGAATTGATCATGGGTTTAATTTGATTAAACTATGTTTGCAAGTTGAACATGCTAGCACATGTTGCAAACCCTAGCATTTAGATTCGAATTGAATTCAAATCGGGTTCCGATTTGGGCTAATTTAGAACCAATTTGAGCCAAATTGGATTTGGTCTTGAAATGGGTTTGAAGTGTTCTAATTGGGCTTGCTGTTGGGTTCCAAAAACCAGAGAACCACATGCCTAAGAGTCTCTCTCTTGGTGTGTGGATTTGAATCCATGCGCATGAGCCACATGGTGCATGGATGGAGTTGGCGCCACCTTTAGATAAGGTCTATTCTATTTTTCTCCGTAACTTTTATTCTATGAATGTATTTCAGATGTCTTAGGAGGCACCTAAGAGTCCTTCTGAGTATTAAACTCATCGTACAAGAATTAAGAGAAGGGATAAGGATTAAATCCATGCGCCACCTCTTGGAAGCGCCCCTTTGAAATTTCAAATGGGGAGATAAGTTTTAAATTATCCATGGCCCTTTATCTCTTGCACCATTCTTCAAATTGGTGCCATCTATCTTGGCCATTGGATGGGCTTCCTTCCAGATCCAAAGGCATGGGTTGATGGCACCAATAAGAGAAGCTTCGTGACTTCTCATCTGAACACCGTAAGTTAAGATCGAAGAGTCTTTCTGAAATAAGGCGTCTCTTCAACCCAACTTTGATGTACACATGGCATTTCTTAACTTATGGGGCATGAGAAATAGATAAGAGGTGTGAGATAAATTGTAAGAGGGCGTGAGATGTTTTGGATTGCACCTTTACATGCAATATAAATAGGGGTGCACACCGAGGAGTCTCGGGTATTCAGAAATCTTCTTTCTTTCTTACAAGAGGCTCTGCTTGTCCAATTTTCTTTATTCTATCTCTCTAGCCTAGATAAGGTCCTGATAAAGGATAAGAAATCTTCCAAAAATCTTAGAGAATTAGAATAAAAATTAAGGAGACAAGGAGCAAGAAAGAAAGGGAAGAAAAGGTCCAACAGTGTGACAGCAAAGCCAAGAAAGGAGGTTCTGCCCAAATTGCATTTAAATTCTGATAAATCAGAATTTAATTATAGAGTATTTTTTAATAAGTGCTAGAGAGTTGATCGAGTCCTCGTGTGGATCAACGTTGGAGGGTGAACACGTGGGCACCTGGTGGAAACCCAAACAGATTGCTGCCGGCAACTAAGCACAAATCAGGGTTTAGCGATAAGAGGTATGTTTCTATATCTTTTATTTGATATTAATGCATATTATATGATTTAATTTCTGATAAGGTGATCTTGGAGTTAGGTTTTATTT
>NC_026001.2:67132414-67179501 GCF_000442705.2 Elaeis guineensis | reverse complement strand
TAAATTCATGCCTTAAATTTTCAACTCTTGAAAATATGAATTTATATTCTCACTAACTCAAAGGATGTATCACAGGCACAATGTACATAATGTGATAGAAGAATAACCATTTTATTCATTTATAGTCAAAATTATAAATTTGCCCTTAGATCTGTACAGGAATGTGTCAGTCGATCTAACATCTAGGGCACACATCTAACACATATATGACTAAATCCTGAATGAGTATGAACCAAAAAATATAGATTCATATATATAAAGTTCTATGGTAGTCTTAGGTCAAGGAATTATATGCACAACTTCCATTATAAGAAAATATCTTTTGACGGATAAGTAAATTCCATAAGATGTTTCTTAAGTCAGATCAATTCAGTGAACTCATTCTCTAATGAGCACCTACTTCCTTGTATTAGTGTCTCACACATATGGCATATTATATCAGCCACCTTTTTCATGGAGCATACATAGAAAGTGCTAGTCTATCCAGAACATTGATCCCCTTCTCAATGCTTCTATGACTAGAAATATTCTAAATCAAGATTTTTAAGATTTTAGATCTCATAGGTATGATCTCATCATAACCCTAAATCCATTACCCTGATTTATGGAGTTCATCCTAATCATTACAAAAGTAAGATCCAGCATATGATGAAAAATATCTTTTATTATTTAAAGAGTCAATACATGAGTCTGGAAGATTACAAGGAAAACCCATCAAAATATAAATTTTGAATGGCTTGTAGGGCATATTCCTTTCATAGTGGATACCTACAAGATTTGAGTGAGAATCGCTGAAAGGTCATCCTTAAGTATTTGAGAAATATTAAAGATCGATAACTTGGTTACGGAGAATCTGACTTAAAACTTATAGAGTATGACTTCAATTTTTAGTTGGATATAATAATGGCAAGAACGTATCGGAATACATCCTTACCCTAAATAATGAAGCAATCTGTTGGAAAAGTTTTAAGCAGAATAATATAGCAAATTCAAATTGTGAGGCAAAATATATTATAGCATCCAATACTTGCAAGAAAGCTATGTGATTGTACAGGTTCACTAGCAAGCTAGGAGTGGCACCCTCCGATGATGGTCTTGTTGTATTGTACAGCATCAGAGTCATAGCTCATGCCTTTGAGTTGAAGTTTCATTAGCTTACCAAGCATTTTATATCGCTACCATCTTATGCAAGAAATCTCTTAAGGTGACGTCAATCTTTAAAAGATCGATGGAAAGAAAAATCTGACCAACCCATTTATTAAAGCCTCAACATATAGAAGTTCTGAGATGATAAATCGAAGATGGATATATAGTACTATACTGATTGGCTTTAGTCCAAGTGAGAGTTATTGAGAATTGTGTCCTAAGCCAATCGTTTGACGATTGTACTAATTATAAATGTAAATAAATTGATAAATAATAAAAATTATTTGACCTTCTTCATCATAAGGTTACATCTTCTAACGAACTCCTATATTGTGATGAAGTCTTTAGGATTACTTTGATCAATAAAGGAGGATTTATCACGTAATCCTTAAATTGGTTCGTGACCAAATGATACGCTATTACCAAAATGATAGTGATATCAAATGTAGGTCATTTTGTGCCATATGCATTGGTTGTCCTCATAACCAAATGGTGTGGAGATATTGGTATGGCATGCAGGTGAGATATAGGAGTACATCGTTACTAAATGTGACCAACTGTGGAGCACTTTGCTGTCAAGAGTAGCTCGCAAAGAGTATGCATATTAGTGTCCCTCCAACCTGAGATCATCACGATGACTTGCAAATAATTCATTGTACTTTGGCATTGGACTATCTGAGTTTATAATTCAGTGATGGAAGATTTCTAGATACAGTCAAGTATTTGTCAAGTCAGTGCGTGAGTCAAAATGAGATTGATCCTTCCAAATTAGTAAGAGTAAATGTATCAATATATTTTAATTTAGCAAAATCTGAGCTTGGATAATCCATGTGATGGATTTAAAAGATTGAAATACAATGTAGGTAACTTATCTAGGATTGACAGTTATGTTGCCCAGCTATGCAACCCAAGAGAGGGGGGGGGGTGAATTGGGTTTTAAAAATTTTAGGCTTAACTAATTACTTGTAAAAATTATATATCAAAAGCTTGATGAATGAAGAGAGATACTTTGGTTTGAGATTAATTACTTAAAACAAGAATGCAAGGATATAATGGAGAATTAGAGAGAAACAATAAAGCATGCCACAAACACAATTATTTATAGTGGTTCGGTGCCAACCTTGCACCTACGTCCACTCCCCAAGCTCCTACTTGGGAATTCCAATCCACTAAACTTTGTATTCAACCCGAATACAACCGTCGGAAACTCCGACACTAGCTATCCCAAGCTAGTCCACTTGTTTCCCGGGTACAAGCCGACCCACACACTCCGATTTCAGGTTCGGATCAACCTTTCCTTGTTTTGGAAATCCTCCAAAACAAAAACAATTGCTCACAAGATAAACTCAGTTTAGAGCACAAATTAAGTACAAGAATAGCTCCTTAAGTGAGCGAATATAACAATAAATACGCTTTACTCAAATGAAGAAGCCCTTCTTGGATTTCCTCAAAGTGGATGAGAGATGAAGCAAATGCTTGAGGAGTTGGTGAGCTTGATTGAAGGCTTCTTGAAGGCTGTGAATGAGCTCTTAAATGAGGTTGAGAAGTTGGCTTGAGAAACTCTCTCTTGAATGCACTTGAAATTCTCTTTTTAAATCACTTGAATGCCTCTTGGATATTTGGATCTATCTACTTTTTGTTTTCCACCTTTTGAACCCTTTATAGCCTTAAGAGACAAGGGAAAACAAACTAGGCAGAAAAAGAGCCGTTAGAGCACAAAAAGTGAGCATTAAAAGCAACCAAATCTGGCCAAAAACTAGCCGTTACAGGCAAATCCCGTCATATGAGTCGACTCATGCCTCAGGGGTCGACTCATGAGTCGACCTCTGTTGCAAAGTCCAGAGATTGGGTTTCTGGATTTTCTTGGCCCAAAACAGCAGAGGTCGACTCATGAGTCGACTCATGCCTTGTGGGTCGACTCATGAGTCGACTCACAGGTCGTGCCAAGCCAGAAAACCAGCGTGCCATGGCTAATCTTTGCGTGCCAATCAGCTCATAGTTTCATGAGTTGACTCATGAGTCGACTCATGAACTTCAAACCTTCATAACTTCAAAAATATAAGTCCAAAAATCATGAAACTTTCACCAATAGATTACATATCATTTGTTCTACACGATGATACTATCAAATCAGAGTTTTGATGAAATTACGATTTTGCCCCTGTAGAGCATAAGGTCTTTTTCACATAAAAATATTTGTATCCCTTCAAACTGTTTTGTAGTCATCAAAATCAATCTAGGAGCAACAATCTTTCCCTTTTTGATGATGACAAAACATTTGAACAAAAACATTTTTCTGAATCATGAATTTCAAAAGATTGCATTTTAGGTGCATATGCTTGAAAAGAGTATGATTCTTTTGGCATGTGAAACAAATGGTTATATGCATAAATAGTTTGTCCATTTGTTTAAAGATTGGAAGATATGCTCATTGGATAATTGTTTTGGTGTTAGAGCAGAAAATTTGATTTTATTATCAGAGCAAACTGTATTTTGAAAAATTTTCTCAATTCTCAAAACTAGTTATGTGTGCCAAAGCATATTGAATAGTTGATTTGGAAAGAGTATTAGATCATTTAAGTTTAAGATGTATCAGAGCAAGAGAAATGAAAATCCTGCAATGTATCAGTGTAGGGAAAACAATTTTACAAAGTATCAGAGAAAAATTTTGCAAAGTATCAGAGTAATAAAAACAAATTTTCAATGTATCAGAGTAAAATTGAGTAATGTATCGGAGTAGTAAAAAAAATGTCAAAGTATTAGAGTAATGTATTCAATATATCAGAGTGGATTTGGAATTTGAAAGCCTATCAAAGCATGTTGAATGGTTTACAGCAAATCAGAGTATGAGTAATTTTAAAAGGTACTTATTTACAGTATATTTAGCATTTATACTTAAAATTGTCAATGTATTAATTTCTCATAATTTGTAGTGTTTGCTTTTGATGGATTTCTTTGTGTTTAATTTCTTCCCCTTTTTGACATCATCAAACAAGGTTAAGTCCTTTTTCTGAAGCATTCTTTAATTTCTCTCTTGTAGGGTTTGCTCCCCCTTAATGAAGCAACTATTAACAGCAATCATAAAATGATAATACCATAAAGAGAAGACAATATTTCACAAAGAGAATATATGACCAAAGTAAGATAATCATCATTCCATAAGTAAAGCCATAATTGTTTCAGTACATAGATTGTAACATAAAAAGTAACATACAAAGTCAACTAGCTCATGTCAATACATGGCCCCAAAAATACAGATCCTAGAGAGGACTAAACACTAAGACCTAGGATCTAGAAATGATCAATGATCAGAATCATCAGAAATGTGATAAGGATCAGATGGATCTGGATCTGAGATGCGTCCTCGACCCCGTCTGCCTCTGGCACGAGAGGAAGAACTGGCACGAGCAGGCGAACGGGAGGAACTGGGTGGCTGAGAATGCTGAGAAGCTAGGGACTGAACTGAAAGGGTAAGTCTGATGGAGTCAAGTACAGTCAGTGCCCTGGAGACAGCCTGGAGAAGTGCAGTGAACTGAGTAGTAGCTTGCTCACTTGATCCTCTGATCTCCTTCCTCAGTAACTCATAACCGCCCTCAAGAGCTCCTCTGAGTCTGCCGGCCTCTGCAGTGAGATCAGTGACCTCAATCGAAGACTCCTGAGGCTGAGGGTGTGCCAAATCGAAGACCTGCCCCTGTAACTCGAGAACTCTGCCAGTCAATCTCAGAATAGTATCCTCAAGCTGCTGAATCCTCATGGACTGATCTGCCATCATCTGATATACTGTGGAGATGTGGGGAGTCAAAGTCTGATCAGTAGAAGTAGCCCCTGGTACAAATGAAGTACTGCTCATCTGACTCGACATCAAAGAGACCATACGCTGTGCAATCCGCTCAATCTGATAATCGGACAGTGTGAACTCTGGCGGAGGTGCTCTGCTCTCTGGCTGATGCACAGGTGTGGGTATCCTGGTAAACTCAGAAGGGCCAGCCTCTGGATCCGGAAAGAACTGTATATCTGGTGAAGCTGCCCTGAAGCCATGAACAGGAGATGATGGACCTTCTTCTTCTTCAGCTCTGACTTCTGCTGTATCCTCAGCTCTTTCTTCTGTTTCTCTCTTCAGCTCCCCTGATCCAACCACCACCACTTTTTGTGAACCCCATTCGATGCAAGGTGTGAAGGTTGAAGGTATCAACATGAGACAGTTTGGTGGGAGCCTCCCCCTCACAACTAACTCCAAACCTCCTGAAAACTCTAGTCAGGGCCATACCATAAGGCAAATGTGCCTTAGATCTGTTCAGAGTCTCTCTCATGGCCTCTATCATAAGTGCTGGGAGGTTTAGGGGGGTTTCTGTGATAATATGAAACATAATGCATATGTCCCTGCCTGACAGAAGATCGTGCCTACCACTCCTAGGGAAGAAAAGTTTTGTGACCATTTGATGTAAGATTCTCATTTCTATAGGTAAAATCTTGGCCTCTAGTTTATTCAAATTCCCTTGGTAGGTTCCTCCAAATATAACACTTATACCTTCTTCTTTCACGGGGAGTTCCATGTATGCATAACCTTCACTAGGTAAGTGTAAAATCTCCCCTAAAATGACAGGATCCAGACAGATATCAATCCCTTTCACAGTTGAAGTTACAGACCCATTTCCATAAATAAGATTCTGATAAAACTCCCTAACAAGGTCAACAAGGGTGACTTCTTTGAGTGAACAGTAAAAGCTCCATCCCTGAGTTTTGATCTTACTTGCTAAAGAAAATCCCTCACTTTCAAAGAACCGGAAGTCAATGTTTTTCCCGGTTTCTACTTTTCTATCTGAGAGAGGGTTCTTACTGGGAGTTTGAGAAGACTTTGAAGGACCTTGAACTGAATCTGGAACGGGAGCAGAGGTGGACTGTGCCGCTTGTCTTTTCCTTCTGACACTTTCTTCAAGTTCCCGGACAGACTTTCTCCTTTGGGGAAGTTTCATTTTTGGTGCCATACCTTCTTCAATAGCAGGCGAGGAGACTTGAGGAGCAAGTGAAGGAGTGGAGGAAGGATTATAAGAGAGTGATTTGAGGTTTTGGAGGAGAGAATGAGTGGATTTGAGAGGGACGGTGGAGTGCTAGGGCACGCTCCAACCGTGAAGAACAAGGGAAGAGGTCACAAAAGAACCTTTCCCGGAGTGGCTATTTGCGGTGGAGAGGAGGCGGGAGGAGTTCCACTAGCTCAAGCCTAGGAATGGAGCAATGGGAAGGGGAGAATGGATTTCGGAAGGAGGAAGACGAGCGTGGGGTCGGCTCACGAACAGTAATCACATATAAACCCTTCAGCCCGTTGGAAGTTGCTGGGAATTACAAGTTTGCCATTGAGTCGACTCATGGGGGTCACTCATGAAGTTCAGAAAATCAGGAAAAATGTGAATAAATTCCAGAAAAATTTGAATTTGAGGGAGAAGGAGTTTAGCTCTAAGATGAGTTTTTAGAATGAAAAACTTGAGCTTTTGAGACCAAGAAAGGTGTTGGAAATTGAGCTCTTAGGAGATTTTGACCATAAATCATTGGAATTTGAAAAATAATTCAGGCAAATGGATCAAGAATTCCTAGATTTCTCCTAATTTCACAGAATCTATCCTCACTAAGGGCCTTTGTAAAGATATCAGCTAATTGATTTTCGGTGCAAACATATTCAAGAATTATATTTTTGTTTTGAACATGTTCTCTTATGAAGTGATGTCTTATTTCAATATGTTTGGATCTTGAGTGTTGAATAGGATTTTTAGATAGATTTATGGCACTTGTGTTGTCACATCTTATTGGTGTTTCTTAAGTTTAATTCCAAAGTCTTCGAGTTGTTGCTTAATCCACAAGATTTGAGCACAACAACTTCCGGCTGCAATGTATTCGGCCTCAGCCGTAGACAGTGCTACCGAATTTTGTTTCTTGCTAAACCATGAGATTAGGTTAACTCCAAGAAATTGATAAGTTCCACTTGTGCTTTTTCTATCTAGTTTACATCCAGCAAAGTCAGCATCAGAATATCCTAATAAATCTATTTGTGAGTCCTTAGAGTACCATAACCCTAAAGTTTGAGTACCATTTAAGTATCTAAGGATTCTTTTAACAGCATTCAAATGAGATTCTTTAGGATTAGATTGATATCTGCACATAAACAAATACTAAACATGATATCAGGCCTACTTGCAGTTAAATATAATAATGATCCAATCATACCTCTATAGTATTTTAAGTCTACACATTTACCTTCATCATCCTTGTCAAGCTTACATGAGGGACTCATTGGTGTGCCAATGGGTTTGGAGTTCTCCATTCCAAATCTTTTGAGTAGTTCCTTGGTGTACTTGCTTTGGGTGATGGAGATTCCCTCTTTTGATTGTTTGATCTGGAGTCCGAGGAAGAAGGTGAGTTCTCCCATCATGCTCATCTCGAACTCCCCTGCATAAGCTTAGCAAAGTCTTGACAAAGGGATTCATTAGTAGACCCAAAAATTATGTCATCAACATAAATTTGTATAACTAACATATCATTTTGATTTCTTTTGATAAAGAGGGTTGTATCTACATTACCTCTTGAAAAACCATTACTTTAGTAAAAATTTGCTTAGTCTATCATACCATGCTCTAGGTGCTTGTTTTAATCCATATAAAGCCTTATTTAATTTAAAAACATGATTAGGAAAGGCATGATTTTCAAATCCAGGGGGTTGTTCTACATAAACTTCTTCAGCAATAAATCCATTTAAAAATGCACTTTTAACATCCATTTGAAACAATTTGAATTTCATAAAGCAAGCATATGCAAGTAGAAGTCTAATGGCTTCTAATCTAGCTACTGGTGCAAAGGTTTCATCAAAATCAATCCCTTCTTCTTGATTATATCCTTTAGCAACCAATCTTGCTTTATTTCTAATAACATTACCATGCTCATCTAATTTGTTTCTAAAGACCCATTTTGTGCCAATTATTGAACAGTTTTTAGGTCTTGAAACCAAAGTCCAAACATTATTTCTTTCAAATTGATTAAGTTCCTCTTGCATTGCATTAATCCAATTATGATCTTTTTCAGCTTCTTCAATAGTTTTAGGTTCAAAATGAGATACAAAAGCACAATGATTAAACACATCTCTAAGTGAAGAGCGAGTTTTTACACCATGCATAGGATCACCAATAATTAACTCCTTAGGGTGGTTGTGAACATACCTCCATTCCTTGGGTAGGTCATTTGTACCTTGAGGTTGTTCTTGAATTTTCTCACCTATCTCATCTTGTTTGTCTTCTTGTTCCTTATCCTCTAGAGTGGCTGAATCTTTCAGAGTGATCTCCTTCATACCTTCTATTAATGGATCTGCATCATCAACACCCTCATTCTCCTTGAAGGAAGATCGTTAGATTCATCAAAGACAACATGAATGGACTCCTCAACTACTAAAGTTCTTTTATTAAAAACTCTAAAAGCTTTACTAGTAGAGGAGTAACCCAGAAAGATTGCTTCATCTGATTTTGCATCAAATTTACCAAGTCTTTCCTTGCTATTATTTAATACAAAACATCGGCAGCCAAAAACATGAAAATATGCAATATTTGGTTTTCTTCCTTTCCAAAGTTCATAGGGGTTTTCTTTAAAAATTGTCTAATCAAAGCACGATTTAAAATGTAACATGCTGTGTTAATAGCTTCCGCCCAAAAATATCTTGGAAGGTTGCTTTCACAAAGCATGGTACGGGCCATTTCTTCTAAGATTCTGTTTTTCCTTTCAACTACCCCATTTTGTTGGGGTGTTCTAGGAGCAGAGAAGTTATGGCCGATTCCATTCTCATCACAAAATTTTTCAAAGTCTTGATTTTCAAATTCAGTTCCATGGTCACTTCTAATATTTTGAATTGAAAATCCTTTTTCATTAGTGACTTTTCGATGAAATTTAGTGAAAATATGAAAAGTTTCATCTTTGTGTGCCAAAAAGAAAACCCAAGTAAAACGTGAATAATCATCTATTATTACAAAACCATATCATTTTCCTCCTAGACTTGTGGTTCTAGTTGGTCCAAATAAATCCATATGCAAAAGCTCTAATGGTCTAGAAGTTGAAACAATATTTTTGGATTTAAATGAAACTCTAGTTTGCTTACCTAATTGACATGCATCACAAATCCTATCTTTTTCAAAATTCAGTTTAGGCAAGCCATGAACTAATTCTTTCTTAATTAATTTTGAAAGAGAATGCATGCTAATGTGAGCAAGTCTATGATGCCAAAGCCAACTAGTCTCATTAACTTTAGCATTTAAGGATACTAGGCATTGCATGTCTAATTTGGCTAAATCATTTAGATCTACCATATAAACATTGCCATGTCTATGTCCTATAAATTTGATGCCATCATTAATAGGACTAGTCACAATACAAACAGATGATTCAAAAACTACTTTATACCCTTTATCACAAAATTGACTAATGCTAAGTAAGTTATGCTTTAAACCTTTAACTAACAAAACATTTTCAATATATTTGGAGGGAGTGATACCAATGTTACCTATCCCGATGATCTTTCCTTTGCCATTATCTCCAAAGGTGACCATCCCTCCATCCTTAGCATCAAGCGTGATGAATTGTGATTCATCACCAGTCATGTGTCTCGAGCATCCACTGTCCAGATACCATTTCCTGTTTTCTCCATGGGATGCTAGACACACCTGCAAACAAATATCAAGTTTTTGTTTTAGGTACCCAAGCTTTCTTGGGTCCTTTTTGGTTAGTCAAGATGGTTCCTTTTGGAACCCATATTTTCTTTACAGTTATGTTTGCACAAGTGTAAGATTTATGTCCTATTCTACCACATTTAAAGCAAGTAGTATTGGTAGGCTTGTTACTTGAATAATTTACATAAATATTTTTCAGAAATTTTTGTTTCTTTAAGGGGTTATAGCCAAGTCCGCCTTATCATATACGGCCTTTTGATTTTCAAGAATCATATTTAGTTTGTTTGAACTTAAGGTGAATTTATCTACTATAGGTTTCAGCTTATTAATATCATTCTTTAGGCTTTGGTTCTCTTGAAGCAAAGTAGATTTTTCAATTGAAAGATTTTCTGCTTGTTTTACTAAAGACTGATTTTTCAATTTTAGTTCTTTGTTTTTCATTCCTAGTTTCTTCAATTCATCAATTAAATCATTGAAGGCTTCATGCAATTCTTCAAAAGTAAATTCACTAGGGGTTTCAGAAATTACCTCATTATCGTGTGCCATAAGGCACAGGTTGGCTTGTTCTGTTGAGGTCTCCTCATCGGAGCTTGAGTCGTCGCTCGCACTCCACGTGGCCATCATTGCCTTCTTTTTGAACTTTTTGGGACCTTTCTTCAATTGTGGACATTCGGATTTGAAATGCCCCGGCTTCTTGCACTCATAGCATATAAGGGGTTGATCTTTTTCTTTCTCTTTGCTTTGTTCCCCTTTTGTGAAAGGTCTCTTTCTCATCCCCTGTTTCCTCTTTCTTAGGAACTTCTTGAATCTTCGGGTGATGAGTGCCATTTCTTCATCCTGTTCTTCATCTTCTGTGTCGTCAGTTTCTTCATCAGGAGAGGCTATGGATTTGAGGGCAATGGTTCTCTTCTTTTTGACTTCATCCTCTTGATGTTGCTTCATGCTAAGCTCGTGAGTCATCAAGGATCCAAGAAGCTCTTCTAGAGGTAGAGTGTTCAAGTCCTTTACTTCTTGGATAGCAGTCACCTTGGCTTCCCAGGTTCTGGGCAATGACCTGAGAATCTTCCTTACAAGCTCACTGTTAGTATAAGATTTGCCAAGACTCTTCAAACCATTAATTATGTCAGTAAAGCGAGTAAACATAGCAGTTATGGACTCATCATGCTCCATTTTAAATAACTCATATTTATGTACAAGCATGTTTATTTTAGACTCCTTTACTTGATTTGTTCCCTCATGGGTTACTTCTAACCTATCCCATATTTCTTTAGCAGATGCACAGGTAGAAATGCGATTAAATTCATTTGCATCAAGTGAACAATAAAGAACATTCATAGCTTTAGCATTTAACTGTGCCAATTTCTTATCAACCTCATCCCATTCTCTTTCGGGTTTGGTTGACTCCTCACCATCTATTATCTTGGTGGGTGTGTGTGGACCGTTCACTATGATACTCCACATATCATAGTCTAGTCTTGTATGAAAATCTTCATCCGAGCTTTCCAATAGGTGTAATTAGACCCATTGAAAAGTGGAGGTCGGTTGGTAGATTGCCCTCGGCTAGAGAAGTGCCGACGTGGATTGCCATAGATCTTTGGCTCTTTGATTGTTAGATCAAAGAAGGGCTAGAGCATCGGGCTCTGATACCACTTGTTGCCCAGCTATGCAACCCAAGAGGGGGGGTGAATTGGGTTTTAAAAATTTTAGGCTTAACTAATTACTTGTAAAAATTATATATCAAAAGCTTGATGAATGAGGAGAGAGACTTTAGTTTGAGATTAATTACTTAAAACAAGAATGCAAGGATATAATGGAGACTTAGAGAGAAACAATAAAGCATGCCACAAACACAATGATTTATAGTGGTTCGGTGCCAACCTTGCACCTACATCCACTCCCCAAGCTCCTACTTGGGAAATCCAATCCACTATACTTTGTATTCAACCCGAATACAACCGTCGAAAACTCCGACACTAGCTATCCCAAGCTAGTCCACTTGTTTCCCGGGTACAAGCCGACCCAATACACTCCGATTTCAGGTTCGGATCAACCTTTCCTTGTTTTGGAAACCCTCCAAAACAAAAACAATTACTCACAAGATAAAATCAGTTTAGAGCAAAATAAGTACAAGAATAGCTCCTTAAGTGAGCGAATATAACAATAAATACGCTTTACTCAAATGAAGAAGCCCCTCTTGGATTTCCTCAAAGTGGATGAGAGATGAAGTAAATGCTTGAGGAGTTGGTGAGCTTGATTGAAGGCTTCTTGAAGGCTTTAAATGAGCTCTTGAATGAGGTTGAGAAGTTGGCTTGAGAAACTCTCTCTTGAATGCACTTGAATGCCCTCTTGAATGCTCTTGCTTTTCTCTTTTCAAATCACTTGAATGCCTCTTGGATATTTGGATCTCTCTACTTTTTGTTTTCCACCTTTTGAAACCTTTTATAGCCTTAAGAGACAAGGAAAAACAAACTAGCAGAAAAAGAGCCGTTAGAGCACAAAAAGCAGCATTAAAAAGCAACCAAATCTGGCCAAAAACTAGCCATTACAGGCAAATCCCGTCATATGAGTCGACTCATGAGTCGACTCATGCCTCAGGGGTCGACTCATGAGTCGACCTCTGTTGCAAAGTCCAGAGATTTGGTTTCTGGATTTTCTTGGCCCAAAACAGCAGAAGTCGACTCATGAGTCGACTCATGCCTTGTGGGTCGACTCATGAGTCGACTCACAGGTCGTGCCAAGCCAGAAAACCAGCGTGCCATGGCTAATCTTTGCGTGCCAATCAGCTCATAGTTTCATGAGTTGACTCATGAGTCGACTCATGAACTTCAAACCTTCATAACTCCAAAAATATAAGTCCAAAAACCATGAAACTTTCACCAATAGATTACATATCATTTGTTCTACACGATGATGCTATCAAATCAGAGTTTTGATGAAATTATGATTTTGCCCCTGTAGAGCATAAGGTCTTTTTCACATAAAAATTATTTGTATCCCTTCCAACTGTTTTGTAGTCATCAAAATCAATGTAGGAGCAACAAAGACCCACTTACACCCTATGGATTTTACTCCTTTGGGTGGGTCAACCAATGTCCACACATCATTGACCTTCATAGACTCCATTTCGGATTTTATGGCCTCCAGCCATTTCTCAGAGTTGGGTCTCGACATTGCATCCATGTAGGTGATCGGATCCTCATCATTTTCATCAAGTTTGATAGGATCACCGTTCCGGACCAAGAAACCATAGTATCTGTCCGGTTGACGTGGTACTCTACCAGATCGTCTTAAGGGTGCTTGAACAATGGGCTCCAGATCTGATCTAACCAAATCTGATTCAGGTTCAGCAACTTGTGTCGATTTTTTTACCTACCGAACTTCGTCAAGTTTGATCTTAGAGGCAACAGTCCCTTCACCAAGGAACTTCTTTTCCAAAAAGATTGCCTTAAGGCTGACAAACACTTTTTGCTCATTAGCTAGGTAGAAGTAATATCCTTTGATCTCTTTTGGGTACCCTATAAAATTACACTTGTCAGACCTAGGTCCAAGCTTATCCGTAATTAAACGTTTAACATAAGCCGACACCTCCAAACCCTAAGGTGCGAGAGTACTGGCTTAGTCCTATCCATATCTCATATGGCATTTTGGTTACAGACTTACTCGAAACTCTATTTAGAAGGTAACAAGCCGATTCGAGCGCATATCCCAGAGGAAGATCGACAGACCAGCAAACCCCATATGGATCGAACCATGTCCAATAAGGTCCGATTCCTCCTTTCAGATAACCATTATGTTGTGGTGTTCCAGAAGGAGTCCATTGAGAGAGAATCCCATTCTCCCTAAGATATGTCAAAAAATCATTGGAAAGGTTTCACCTCCTCGATCAGATCGAAGAGTTTTAATATACTTTTCAGTTTATTTTTCTACCTCATTTCAAAATAATTTGAACATTTCAAACGACTCTGATTTATGCTTCATTAAATAGACATACCCATACCTCGATAGGTCGTCTGTGAAGGTTATGAAGTAGAAATATCCACCTCTTGCACTTGAGCTCATGGGTCCACATACATCAGAATGTACCAAACCCAAGAGTTCACTGCTCACTCACCTTTTCCAATAAAAGGTGATTTGGTCATTTTACCAAGAAGACAGGACTCACAAGTTGGAAGTGATTCACAATCACCTACTTCAAGAATTTCTTCTTGAGCCAACCTGTTTATCCTGTTCTTATTGATATGACCTAGCCTACAGTGCCAAAGGCAGACTTCTGACACATTATCTATTCTAGGACGTTTACCGAAGGTTTCAACCACATTAACAGGTTGTGATAGAAAGTAAATTCTATTATTAAGTTGTCCAACAAATATTGTAACACCATTCAAAATGATATTGCAAATGTTTCTTTTTATTAAAATTTGATAACCATTCATTGTCAAAAGGCCTACAGAAATAATATTTAATAAAAAGTTTGGACAATAGTGACATTCTCTCAAAATTATATTTCGAGAATTGATTACAAGGTTCATGATTCCTAATGCTAGAACTGGAACTTTGCTTCCATCTCCAACGTTCAGGAATCTATCGCCTTCATCAAATCTCCAACTGACCTGCAGACCCTGCATCGAATTGCAAATATGATAAAGACTTCCGGTATCCAATACCCAGGTAGTAGTATCACAAATGAAAAAGTTGCAAGGTGTTATCATATAAGTATCTTGCTTCTTCTTCGGCCTGTTCGGGTCCAGGGAGGCAATGTATAGAGGACAGTTCCTCTTCTAGTGCCCCTGCTTCTTGCAAAAGAAGTACTCCATCTGGCTCTGATCGGGCTTGCATTTTTTGGTCTGACCCTGTGCAGACGTCTCAGCATGCAGCTGCACTTTCTTATTCTTCTTCTTTTTGTTCTTCTTCTTTCCTTTCTTAAAGGGTCACAACCAGAAGAAGTCCCTCCCACTACATTCACCGACTCCTTATGGAGCTGGTAATCTTTCTCAAAGTTCTGCAGCAACCCCAACAAGCCATGGTAGTTCACTATAGGCTTTGTCATCCGAAAATGAGTAAAGAAGGAGAGGAAGGACTTGGGCAATGAATTAAGGATTGCATCCTTACCGAGCTGCTCGTGTAGGGAAAAGCCTAGTTTACTTAGGCGCTCAATCATTTCGATCATGTACAGTACATAATCAGTGGCTGAGGCTCTATCCCACATCCGAGCATTGAAAATGGCACAACTAGTTTTATGCCTTTCATTGTCGTCAGACATGCCAAAGGAGTCGTTCAACATTTGAAGCATCTCCTGTGGTTGGGCATTCTCGAACCTACGGTTGAACTCATCATTCATTGCCGCCAGCATAATGCACCGAACGGTGGTGTGGTCGTTGAGCCACTTCTGATAAGTATCTCGGACCGTCCCTCTAACGTTCAGGGCTGGCTCCTCAGGTGTCGGATCCGTTACTACATAAAGGATCCATGCATGCTCAAGGATGATTTTTAATTTTGATACCAGCTATCGAAATTAGGTCCCATGAGCTTGTCATTATCTAATAATGACTGGAGGGATAGGGTAGTGGCCATAGCTGCATAAAGAAAAATCAGACCTCTATTAGTACATAAATTATAAATACTAAAGATTTAGACTTTAGTCTAAAGTTTCTTCCAGTATTTTTACGAACTGGTAGCCTCAACCTCCAATTTGAGGAATTACTTTAATCCTTAGTGGGTACTAGAATCCACACAGACTACACACGAGCCCAACTTTGGTTGGTCAACCCATGTGCATCTATGGGTAGGTTCATAACCAGTTGTTTCTCTAAACAACTTCTAATAATTGATTTTGCCCCAGAACGTAATCAGTAGACTTTGGCCTCCACTGAAAAGATCTGGTTAGGTCCAACCATTAACATAATTTGATTTGATGAATCGGACCAATAAATGATCAGGCCCGACTTTGGCCAACCTGACCACCATCAGAAAGACTCAAACCAAATTATCGTATTATGAATGATAATTCCATTAGTCAATAAGCATCAGGCCTTTGGGCCTCCAATGATTATTAAACTAATGGACTCATTATCACTCACTTAATGGGAGGCTATGACTTAGTTATCAATATAACATAATCATTTTTAGGGACCTAATAATTTTTAAGGATTTTATTAAAGGATAGATGAGAAGAAAATATCCAGCCAATTTCAATCCTCCCACTGACTTCACCAAGTCAGACTAAAAATAGATTTAATTAAAGCTGGCATTAGGATCACCTAAATCAGTCAAACTGATTTACCTAATGACATGGGTGAGCCCTAATCACCAAGTGATCTAATCAAAACCTAATTCACCAGGTTAGCCAGGTAAGTGAGATCAGTGGTGGGGATAAGCCATTAACTCATCAGAGATCGAATCACTGCGAGTAGCTCCCGCTTAAAAACCACTGGTCAAAATGCCAAACTTACCTTAGACACCAACCGATTCATTAGTTTTAATTTGATCAACTTAGTAAATAGGATTCCACCGCATAGCCATGAATTAAGTCCATCTTGGTCTAGTTAAAGACATGGATCCATTCAACTACAACTATTGGAGTTGAGTCTAGAGTATCCTTGACCTAATCTAATTCAACTTTTGATTATATTTGACCAATTACTCTAATTTAGTCCATTTCTTTAAGCTAACCTTAGGTCTAACCCAATTATGGATCTAATCCATCTAACCCATTGACCCATAAGTTATGCAATTGTCTTAGGTCTTAATTCACAATTCTAGACCTACTAGACAACACTTAATTCTTTTAATTAAGTATTTGGGCTGATGGGTTAGGGTTTGGCATTTCGAAAATAATTTTTAAATTTGAAAGATTTTATTTTTTGTTCACCAAATATGTTGACTCATTTCACAAATAGATCAGTATATTTCATAAATAGTAATCCTATTGCTAATTACATAACAGAAAATAACTCAATCAAAATAAATCAAGAATATTCTTTTAGATCTAATCTAACACATTCATGATAAATTTCATAATTGAACCTTTACAATTAATTTTTTTTGCTGCTTCATCTGCATGGGATATAATTGTAGCGGCACCCCTACCGCCATAGAAGACCCCATCGAATGGGAGGAGAGGGCCTTTAAACCCTACTTTTCTCCTATGACCGAATGGCCATGGCAACCAACCCAATTCGATTACTTGCCACTTGGATCAAGTATATCTAAATATACCAATTTTAAAATTTAAATTTTAAATTTTAAATTTTAAATTTTAAATTTTGAATTTCAAATTTCAAATTTTTGAATTTCAAATTTTAAATTTTAAATTTTGAATTTCAAATTTGAAATTTCAACCAAATTTTAAATTTCAAATTTTGAATTTCAAATTTTTGAATTTTTAATTTTTAATTTCAAATTTCAAAATTTAAATTTTAAATTTTGAATTTTAAATTTTTAAATTTTGAATTTCGAACAACTTCAAAATTCAAATTTAATTTTGAATTTTAAATTTTAAATTTAAACTTTTAGATTACAACTTAATCTACGCATGCAAATATATATATCATATCTAAGAATCCGCTCAGATACCATTTGGGGGAAAATTCAGTGCAGGGGTAAAATGGTAATTTTAAAACTTTTCAAAATTATGATTTTATAGCAGAAAAATATTAATTAATCTAATTAATTAACAAAAATTTATCCTACACTAGAATCTAAATATGATATATAGCATGCATTCATTAAAGTTTGAAATTCAAATTCGAACAGTAAACACTTTACTGTAATATGTTCAGAACACAATATCTTTGTACGGATAGTAGATCGCCGTAATCTGATCACTGTCGGAAGAGTCTGATCATCACAACGTACCACACAGTATATCTGGCCTCTACGGATCATCCATACGAAGCTCCCGATCTGATCGACTCCTCACGAGTGCTAGCTCGTTGTAGAGCCCTTTTGATGGTCGATACTGATCGAACTCCTTCGATCGATGTTTGTCGATTTTTTGGATACTTCAGATCATTAACAGACGTGCTTGAGAGGATGTTGAAGATCTTCTTGAGATTTTGTGGGCTCACGACACTCGTAGCTCACTTTCTCACTTCCCGAACCCTAGGCTAAAACTCTAGGAAACTCACCGAAAACCTTGCACCCACTTTTCTTTCTTTTCTTTCTTTTTCTCTTGGAAAGATATGGACTTCCTTCTCACGCACAAGACTTCTCACGCCCTAAAATTTTTCTTCAAAAATATTCTTCTTGCACACCCCACTCTTCTCCTCCTTTTATAACAATGTCAAACATCTTATCCAAAAGAAAGGATAAAGATGAGTAATTGCATATTTGAATTCAAATCAAATTTTGAATTCAAATGGACACCAACTCATCCCTTATCCACTAAAGTGTGAGGTGTGGCTTAAATTATGCATGGAGTGATTTCATGAGAAACTTTTTCTCATGTAATAAATGGGGCGTAAAAAAAGGAATAAGGCGCAAAGATTGATTGTTCATTCAAATTCAAACTTTATTTTGAATTTGAATGGCCAACCAATCATCCTTATCCATTCATATGGCACATTAAAGTGGGGCATGGAGAGGGCTTGGGGTGAGGAAAAAATTTAGGAGAAGTTCCTTCTCATGAATTCAAATGGGTGCAATGGAAGTGAGGTGGCGCATGGAGATTGGGTCAAGGTGGTTTAATTATTTAAACCAACTTAATTGAACTAAATAAGTTAGGTCCAATTAGACTAATTTAAACTCAACTTAATTAGGCTTAATTAGGCTTAATAAAATTCTAATCAAATCAGGAATTGACTAAGCCCAACCCCTGATCAAATCAGGGACCAAACCATCTTGACGATTAGGTCAACTCTTAACCTAATCAGGTCAAACCCAACTGAATCCAATTAAATTGGACTTGATCCAAAAATAATTACTCAATTAAATTGAGTTAATTAGTGATCAAATCACTAATTAAATCTCTCATAAATATTGAGTCCAAATCTGATGGGCAATCGGGCATCAGAATTCATCGATATGTAACCCTGATCGAAAAGTCCCAACCAGTGGGACTCTTGACCCCGGTACCCATAATGTGTGGAACTCATGATCAGAGGATCCTGATTCTCGATCACTGAGTCTCAAACATGTAGGATTCTATATCAACCATCAGATCAGATAGGAACCTCTAATATGTGTGACCCTGCAGGTTAGAACCTAAACCGGTAGCACAGGAACCAATTCCTGTATTAATCGAAGTGACCATCTAGCAATGGTACTCGATGTTTGGATAGGTCGAAGAGTCACAATCGCAACACTCAGAACCTACATGAATATGGTTACTGTATAATTCATCCTTTTGACCCCTGTGTTTAGGATGACTCAGGGTTAAACTGTCAACCCTGATCAGATCATCCGAATCATGCTCAACTCAAACAGTCCTGTGACCCCTCACAAGGACTACCCTGGCCAAGGTTTTGCTAAATTAAAATATGACTGTACACAGCTCCTAAACTGGAGTGGTCAATCCCATCTTGACACACGCACCGACAAGTCAAGTACTTGACTACACCCAATAGCCTTCCATCATTGAATTAAAAATTCAGGTAGTCCAGTGCCTAAGTGTAGTGAGTTCCTTGCAAGTCACCGTGGCGGTCTCAGGTCAGAGGAATATTTATACCCATATTCCATCGGAGCAAATCTTGACAGCAGAAATAGCTCCGGAGTCGGTCATGTTCAGTGCAGATGTACCCTTACATCTCACCTGTATGCCATACCAGTGTCTCCACACTCATTGGTTAAGAGGATAACCAACCCATATGGCACACAATGACCTATGCTTGATAAACGTTGTCGTCCTTGGTAACAACATATCATTTGATCATGAATAGATTTAAGGACTAAACGATAAATCCTCCTTTGTCGAGTCTAAATAGTCCTAAGGACTTCACCACAACATAGGAGTTCATTAGAAGATGAAATATTTTATGATGAAAAATATCAAAATAATTTTTATTAATTCATAATTCATGTACAAATACAAAAATGAACACAACCGTCAATAGGCTGACGATTGGCTTTGGGACACTATTTCCAATAGTTACAGCATTCAATTTTCTATAATTTATACAGACCCTCCACCCCATTTGGATCTTAGTTGGGATAAGTTCATTCACCTCATTCTGAACCATCATTATCCCAAACTTTTTGGGTACTACTTGTACAGGACTTACCCATGAGCTATTAGAGATGGGGTAGATAATTTTATTATCAAGTAATTTTAGGACTTTTTTTTTGACTATATCCTTCATGGCTAGGTTAAGTCTTCTCTATGCATCCCTAGTTGGTTTGGCCTCTTCCTCTAGGTGTATCCTATGTTGAACTATGGAAAGACTTATTCCCTTAATATCAGCCATGGTCCAGCTTATTACTTCTCGATTCTCTCTTAGGATTGCTAATAACTCCTTTTATTTAGGATTAGATCTAATGCGATAATTACAGGCAAAATTTCTACTAGATCTAAATATACATACTTAAGGTGCTTGGGGAGGAATTTCAATTCTAATTTGGGTGCCTCCTCTATTAATGGTTTAGGTGATGGTTTAACCATTTTCATGATTGGTTCAATGGGAGGCTCCTATTTCTGGCTAATCCTATTATCTATAAAAATTTTATTAATATCCTCAGATTCATGGGTTGGCCAGAAACTAGACTCGAGGTCGACTTCCTCATCGCTAATATCAATGGATTCATAAATTTTATCTTGAATTATATTTACATTAGTATGTTGGATGGATTCTTATTCTAGATTAAATATATTCAATTCAATGGTCATGTTCCCAAAAGATAGCTTTATAAGTCTATTCTAACAATTAATTTTAGCATTTGTAGTAGCTAAGAATAGTCTTCCTAAAATAACTGAAATATGATCTTGGAGATTTGTAACTGGTTCAGTCTCTAAAATGATGAAATCTATAGGGAAGATAAAATTGCCAACCATAATTAAAACATCTTCTACCATTTTTTTAGGGATCTTAAGAGATCTATCTGCTAATTGTAATATGATCTTTGTTGGCTAAGGTTTTTCCAACCCTAGTTGCTCATAAACTGAATAAAAAAGAATATTTATACTAGCTCCTAAATCTAGCAAGGTCTTTTCTATATGGATCTCTCCAATGACACATAAAATTATCGGAGATCCTGGATCCCTATATTTTATCGACACATGATTAGACAAGTATGAGCTCACACTTACTTCTAAAAATGCTCTCTTGGATACATTAGTGGTCTTTTTCTTGGTATAAAGATCTTTTAAAAATTTAGCATAGGTCAAAACTTGTTGAATCATGTCTAGAAGAGGGATATTCACCTGAACTTGCTTAAACACCTCTAATATTTTATCCAAATATTTTAATTATTTATGAGACCTTAGTCAGTTTGGCAAAAAAGCTCTAGGAATTTTAGATTCTGGACTTGATGTACTATCAGTCTCAGGAGCTTGAGTTTGTAAGGTGGGTTGCTCATAAGGTGGCTCAACAGGTAAGTCTTCTCTATCATCAGATGTACCTACTTTATTATCTACTTATTTTTCAGATCTTAAGGTGTGAATAGCATTCACATGGTTGACAAGATTTTCTTATTGGGATCATGGACTATTTTGATTTCTCAAATTGGGCTCGGATTGACTAGGTAACCTACCTCGTTCTCACTCACTTATGGTAGAGGTTAGCTAACTTACCTGCATTTCTAAATGAACTATGGCCTAAGTGTTAGTATTTATTAGTTGACTCGTGGTTTGCATAAAATTGCTCGGTGTGGCATTGGTATCAACATTAGATTTGGCCAAGACTTCTAGGCTTTTTTTTAGAGAACTAAGTTTCTTCTCATTATTATTGAAGCCTGGTGGGTTGTTTATCACAGGATAAGGCCTTGAGTTTTGCTGGCTGAAGCTAGGACTACCTATATTTTAATTCTGTGACCATGAGAAGTTTGGATGATTCCTCCATTCTGGGTTATATGTGGATGCATAGAGGTTGTTCATTGGTCTTTGGTATGTAGCATTTACCTGTGCACATCCATTCTCTATTAGGTTCATCAAGAAGGGACATTCCTTAAGGACATGGTCTGATGCACTGCACCTGCTATACATGGGTGCAGACACATGGTTTACACTAGCTAGTCTCTATAGTTTTAAGGCCTCTAATCTTCGTGCTAAGGTTACAATTTTGGTCTTTGCAGTAAGAGAAGTCTGAATTTGGTGCATTCCACCTCTCAAAAGTGTAGGTCTATCAGATTTTCTAGTTGTTTCCTATTATAAATTTTTCTCAGTTAGATCTTCTAAATTGTCAAGCTTCAGTGGATTCCTTATTTGTAGTAGATTGGGGCAACCTAATGCAAGAAGGTTGGACACAACCGACCGAGTAATATAAATCCTTAAGGGTTTGGGGCTGATTTGGTTCTCTCATTGTAGAGGTTGTTGGGTTTGAAATAGGAATTGAATCAGTTCTTACTAGTCCACCTGATATCCTTCTCCATGAAAGAAGTAGAGAATTCACTTTGTTTTCTTTCTTTTTTTAATTTTAAAAAAAGTTAGAATTAAATGTAGGTTTTTTATTTTTTTTGTTATTTTCAATCAAGTTTTCAATCAAAAGAAAAGAAGAGAAGAGAAATCTTAACTAGGGTTCTCCTAACTCTAGATAGCTCCTAACTATCAAGGTTGCCTTCGAGCACTCCAAATTTAAAATTAGCTAAAATCAAATCGGTCAGATAAGTGTAAGATCAATGGAAGGCTCTCCGTTTTGCAATGGATCTAATTAAGTAACCATCTTTCTTCAGAATATAGTTTTTGAACCACTTTCCTAGACATCGATAGGCCAACCAACTTGAACCCAGTCCAACTCTTGGGTTTTCTTGTCCTAATTAGCTTGGATGTCCCTAGGGCTAGCGTCTAATCAATTTTATTTAAGGGTTAGGTTATGCAAATACAAGTAATTTGTGAACTAAGGAAGGATGATCAAATCTCTACCTTATGTTGTTAATGAGTTTTTCTCTTAAAGTGTTTTATGGATATGCAATGCAACAAAGCAATAAAAATAAATAAGTTTTTAATTAAAAAAAATAATAGCAAATAAAATCTAGTAAGTATGCAAAAGGAAAAAATTAGAATATGTACTTAACTTCCAGCACTCACCAACTTAATGTAAAGCAAGATAAAGGAGACGATAAGAAATGCTAAAAACTAAAAAGCACGAAGAACCAAAATTTAGACACAAATTGAAAACAAGTCAATTCCCCGGCAATGGCACCAAAAACTTGATGTGTCTTAAATTTACCGCAAGTGCACGGTATGCAAGGTAGTACATCCGGTGAGTACGGATCGATCTCATGAGGAATTAGGTGTTTAAGTTGTATTCAAATACTTGCTCAGGTGAGCTTTAATAGAGAGGAAGAGAATTTATTTATTGGCTTACTAACTATCAAAACAATAAATTAATTAATTATAAAGATAAATGATCTAAAAGATCTAGGACTTTTGAATCCACTGGACCAATGAATTAGAGAGCTTTATTATAGTTTCTCGTATGATGTTCCTTGATTAAGGTATAAAACATAAACAAATATGGATCATAAAAAGATTTAACTCAACTATAATCTATCAAGCATTCGCTTTTATCCTAATTAAGAGACTTGTCCTTTCTCCTTTTTTCTTCTGTGTTACCCAAGTATAGGCTATGAAGAGATTCTGATCTAACTATAATCCATCTAAGTTTCTACAAGAAAGAAGAAAAAGGATTCAGGGATTTATGAGCTTTCTACCTATCATCCTCTCTTGTACCGAATCAAGTATGAACTATGAAGGGATACTGACCCAACTATAGCCCATCAAGTCTCTTGGCAAGAGAGATGAAGGGAGAAAGACTCTTAAAAATTAAAAGTATAAAGAGAAATTCAAAGAAGAATGCTTCTATTCATGGTTTAGCTTCATCGCAAACTCCAGAAGAATTGTTCAGCTAGATATAGTTTGATTTGAAATCAAAAAAATAAAATAAAATAAAATCTTATATTACTTGCTAGAATTTAACTTACAGAAATTAAAAATTAAAGAATTAAAAGATGCAGAAATTTAAACTATTCTACTACAGAGATTAAAATTGTAGGAATTAAATTGAAAGAAAAAAAATTAATTTATTACTAAATAAAAATTTTGATACAAAATTTTCTAACTCCTAAGCCATTAGTGAGGCTTGGAGTTAGAACAGAAAATAAAAATAAAATAAAACAAAGCTTCTAATCTATCCCACGGAACCTGGCTTCTCTCTCTCTCGACTTTGGGCCAACCCTCCTTGGACTGACTCTCCTTCTCATGTATTAAAAGGGTGGAAGAAAGTAGAAACAAAAGGGGTTAAGAACCAAGGAGTAGAGATAGGGTTTTGGGTAGAACAGAACCTACAAATACTAAAGCTTGAGAGAAGATTCAATTATTTCCAACAGGGGGTATGTGGGTTTTTATATGTTCTTCGGGGGAGGAGATTTTATTTTTTTCAGTTGTGGGATTAAAGAAAGGATAAATGAGTGGCTAGGATTTATTTTCCAAGGAAATAAAGGGTTAAATGGGGTCGAACAGGAAAGGAAGGGAGACGCCTGCCGTATCATCCGCCTATGGATTTCATTTTGGCCGTCAAACAATGGCTGGATCAAGTTTCCTTTAGCTGGTAGCAACCTGGGCCACTTGATCGCATGTCAGGGATGCTTTATGCCATCGGATCGTGCATAAAAAGATTGGATCGTGCACAGACTCTTCAGCAAATTGGGAGCCTGTGGGGCCTTTAGATCATGCTTCAATGACTACCGCAGGTCATCAGATCATCGTCAAAATGCCTAGAAGGACTTCATCAGACCGGCACTCGTATCCACCATTGGATCTCGCCTAGGCTTGCTGCTGACCGCACGATAGAACCAAAAGAATTAAGATTTCACTGTTCCCCTTGTGAGCCGCGGGAAAGACCATTTAAGATGTTGCTGTAGCTTCTCATGCGGTCCACCAGGCTTCTTATGGACCATGTGGTCCATGATGGACCGGCCAGCTCATGGATTGGTTTGGGTTAGTTTTCAGCTTGATTTTGATCCAATTTTAACTCTATTTTTTATCCTATTTGATCTCTTAAAGCCTGCAGATCAGGCTCTTCATGTTGGTGCATCTTTTTTCTATAAAATATATGAAGAAGTATCTATTTTAAAATAATAAAAATTATTTAATCTATAAATTAATGCTTCTTTGATCATATTTATACACTTATCATGAATCTATATATAATATGTTATCTAATAAAATTCATAACAGACGTCTGACTTACTAGTTTTAATAGGGATTGCTTCAACCATTTAGTAAAATAATTGTTATATATTTGTCCTAAAAGCTAAGTTGGTTGATACTTGTAAACACTCTAAGAGTATAGTTTATAATTTTGACTTATTAAATTAATAATAATAGGTTACTTTTTCATTCCTATTAGTATTTTAGTGTCTATAAATCATCCAAGAGACTAATAGATGATGACACATACTCTCAAGAGTTGAAAAGTCGAGGCATGTGTCATTGATGGTTAATTTCTAAATTGCTCCCAATCGATGGATCATCATGGGGACGGTGCTTGATTCGGTGAGGTTGGTGCATGGATCACTTTCTTTTGGATAGACGAGTCTTGAGTCTACAGTATGGGGATACTGAACGAGAGTACAGATAGTTGTTGGAGAATAATGGTACAAAGTATGACCACATGAGAAGTCACTTGGATGTCTATTTACTCATCAGTGACTTGCACGATGCTGCAGTGGTGTGACTCGTATTGAGAAAAATATCTCGAGATTCAGTCCATAATAAGCCTAGAATGAGGCTCAGGATGATGAACGAAATCCAATAAGCCTAAGAATAGCCCAAATAGAGTCCAGATGGAGAAAATACACGTGAGAAGATCCACAAACATGAGAGGGGCCTAGGCCTGGCCTACAGGCCAGCAGGCGAACCAAGCCTGTAGCTATGGCCAGCAGGCATGTGATCAATGTGGCTTAGCACGTAGGCCCACCCGCAGCGCATAGCCCAAGCCCAGGTGACGGTGCATGTGTTAGATGTGTGATTTGGAAAGCCAATTGTTGGCTGATACATTATAATTTTTCAAGACATAAGTTTATACTTGATTTATTGAAATTAAAATTATGGATAATTATTTTTATTCTAGAGTAACGTGTCCTAGAATCGTCCATGAAGTTATGATCATTGATACATATTCTCAAGAGTTGAGAATTTAAGATATGTGTCATTATAGATTAATTCCTAAATGCTCTAGTCGATGATCATCATGAAAATGGTGATTGATCTGAGAAGACTGGTGCGCAGATCGTTTTTCTTTTGGATAGATGGATCTTGAGTCTACAGTGTGGGGATACTAGAGCGAGACTACAGATGGTTGTTAGAGAACAACGATACTGAGCGTAATCAAAAATAAAAAGTCATATAGATGCCTACTCACCCGTCAATGATTTCTCGATGCTGTAGTTGTATGAGTGGTTCTTTGACCTGCAGTGCCTCGACTGCTCATAGTGGGGTTGCTGTAGTTTGACTACATGTAAACTGTTGGATGTATGCTCTAGAAGCCAATCTTGGCTGACACATTTCAAATCTCTAAGACATGATTTTGTACTTATTGGGCAGTTATATTACCATTCATATCTATGTATCCATGAATCATTCAAGAGATTAACAAGATGATGACACATATTCTCAAGAGTTGAGAATTTGAGGCATATGTCATTGATGGTTGATTCTTAAATTACTTCTGGTCATAGGATCATCATAGAGATGGTGATTGATTCGAATAGACCAGTACATGGATCGCTTTCTTCGGACAGATGGAGCTCGAGACTGCAGTATAGAGACACTGGAGTGAGAGTACAGGTGGTTGTTAGAGAACAACTAGCACTGAACGTGACCAATACGAGAAGTCACATGGATGTCTGCTCACTTGTTAGTGACTTTTTCGATGCTGCAGTTGTATGACTGATCCTTTGACCTGAGATGACACTACCGCTCGTAGTGAGGTTGCTGAAGTTTGACTGACACATCAACATGGGTCTCAAAGAGCCCTTTAGTGGATGTTGGCGATAGTTGATCTACTATAGGAATGGGTGTGCATCTAGATGGGATCTATCGATCCTAACAGAAGGGAGTAGTCCTATGGGATTTAAGAGGCTGGGTCCTTAAGTCTATGGCCATAGTAGTGTGATTGATGGAAAAGAGTTTTCATAGAATCACATATGGACTTAAGGTGATTGAATCTATCATATGACCGATGTTGAGATTTGACGATTTATCCATGATCTGCCATCTAGTCGGGACTCATGATAGAGGGCTGAATCACACATTAGTTATACCTAGAGGTTCATTTCAGTTCTACTGGATTGCCACGACATACTGTTAAGTGTCACTAGTAGATTGTGAGAGCTCACTAAGATTATTCTGGATCGACAATCCTTATTGAGCTAGAGTGAAATTATTCTGATCCATTAAAAAGAGTTTCAATGATACGATGATAGAGATCATTGTATGTCTCACTACTAGATAGAATTGAATCTATGAGGTCACACAACAAAGGGATTAGGCCTGGAATAAGTAATTGAGCTTATGAAGTATCAATTGGGTTTAGAGAAATTCATTGGGTTCATGGTAACCTTATTAGCACATGGTTGGACCCAATTCTTCTTTTCATTGGGATTACTTATTTGATAAGTTAATTCTAACTTAATTACCTGCTAATAACCTACATGAATAAGATTCATGAGACTTCAATTATTGGGTGTCTAAGATTATGGATCACATAAATTAAGAGTGCAAGTTCTTTATGAATCTCCTTGATAGTTATTATGGGGCACCACCTTGATTTGATCAATTTGGACATGTCCATTGATTAGAGGGTCTTTTATTTTTATATGGGGCATCTCTTGAGTGTGTTTTGGTGTGTCTAATTATAGGTGCAAGGGCTCCAATTGTTGGCACCTAATGGGCTTCCTAATGTAAGTTGGATAACTTAAGTTAATAGGAATCCTAATGCAAGTAGGACTTGTATTATGAGATTGAATAGGATTTAATCCTTATGCCTATTTAAAGGGACCTCTCCTAAAGTCCCTAGAGTATCAAAACTAGTAGCCCCTCACATCCAAAGGCTCTCCCCACGCCCTCTTTTTCTCTCCCTTTCTCTCCTCTTGGGTGTTCTATACACTCCTTCCTTGAGACACACGTCCCAAGGAGTTCCATGTCCAAAAGAGTTTGGGTGCTTCTTTCTTGCTAGTTTTTAACATCTGGTAGTAGCACATAGCAAGAAGAAACTCTAGAGAAGAAGAGAAGAAGAAGATCAAAAAGAAAATCAAGTGTTGATCGTGATCCAGGCTTCGTTCAGATTCAGTAGGCCGAATTTTGGAGAACCAAAATTTAGATTAAAGAGGACTGCTCCAGATTGATCCTGAGTGGATACTCATGGAGGTCAGATACTTATGTAGCTAAGAGAGAGCCTCTTCTCTTTCAGATTCAATTTTCAAGAAAGGGATTGCGAAATAGGTATGTGATTTGATCATAATCTGAATTTCAGTATATATCAATTTCAGCATATGAAATAGATCATGTGATTTTATATTTTTATATATATAAAATTAAGATTAAAATTATTGTAATCTTATTCTCTATTATGATATTTAAAAAATAAAATTTTTAAAATACATATGCATGCATCAAATCCCAAAATTTAATAGAGGTATCAGAGTCAGGTTTTCATATGCTGAATTTTAATATATATATTTTTGAAAAAGTTTTAAAATTATTTTTTTCTTGATACATGAGATGTATGAATGGATCTTTAAATCTAAAATTTAATTTTAGAATATATAGTTGATATGTTGATACATGCATAGATCTGAATTTTGATCTAGAAAGAGTTCTAGTTCATGTGAAATAGATACATGCATGAAACTAGAATTTTTTTGTGATTTGAATTTTGATTCATATGTATGATATATGATTACATATTTAGATATTTAATTTAATTTAATCTGATCTATGATTAGTATATGAGATATATGATATTCTGTTTAGATCTGAAATTTTGTTTAAGATCTGATTTTACATGCATGTATGTGATATATGTTTGTATGTTAGAACTTAAAAATTATTTTTATATTTTAATACTTACTTTTATACAAAGTATTTAGATCTAAAATATAATTTTAGAATCTAAAATTTGTGTTTGTGTATGAGGATTTTCGTCATAAAAAAATCAAAATTAGGTCATGTAATAGGATTACATCTAAAGTTTTTGATTTGGGATATATGGATCTAATTCGATTAAGTAATTTAGTTAAACTGAGTCAAGTATTGAATTAAGTTAGATCAATTAAGTTAATAATCATACAATTATTATTGATCAAATCGATTGAGTCTCATATGTAGAATCGATTAACCTAAGGACCTAATTTGGCTTGTTGATTTGAGCCCGATTCACTTGAGCTAACCAATTCTGATCAATTATCCAATTGGTGTCTAAGATAAGTAATTGAAAGATGGTTATTTAAATAGTTTCGTTCGCTTACCTAGCCAATTTATTGGTGTCTAAAGAAAGCAACAGGGACCCCCACTAATCTCTACTTATCTGACCAATTTGACAGTATGAGTCACAAATATGGTTGCTTGGTGGTTTGATTTAGCCCATGCTAATTACATCAATCATGTGATGAATAATTAGATGAGACCTAAATCCAAATCTCTCCATAAAATATTAAGTCCAAGGTCTTCCACCGTTGTAGATGTGCAGGCGTGCTACCAGTGTTGATTGCTCTCGATTAGTCACAGTGGTTCAGTTGCATCAGGAACACGCAATCACTCTATTAGCAAAGAGTTACTGTGGAGTAAAGATGGGGTTGGGCCCATTAACTATTAGGTGAGAGATCCAATGATGGTTTTATACCTGCTTGTAAATGGTGGGTCTAACTTAACTAAGAAGTGTGGGCAATAACTGTTAAGTGAGCCCACATGACTTAGAGACCAAGTAGCTATAATATGCTTAGAGAAGTATCTGGGCAAAGAGTTGTCCATGCATCGATGTTGATTCGTATTATCAATAACTGTTAGGTGAGGTGCACGATATCGGTAAGACTGCAGCACCCACTAGAAATTCAATTAGTACATTAGGAATTTCGTTTCTCTATCCAGAGAGTGTGAAAATTCTGATAAAATAGTGAGAGTCTCTTTTTATATCTAAAAGTTTCTAGAGTAAAATTATAAAATAAATACAAACATTCAATTAGAATCTTTGCTCTTTATTGTTTGTTGGGTCAGCTTCTAACCCTCTAGCTTGAATCCTAGATATCAATCGATTAATCAAAATCGAGTACATAGACTGGCTTACAAACTTAAGAATTATTCTTAATTTTAGAAAATTAAGCAATGTTCTCTATCAGATTATTCTAATGTTAACAACCCATCCAACCCATAGTCAATGAGTTATACTTGACGAGTGGATAGACAATGACAATAAAGATATGTGCTATGCATGAGTAATGTACATAGCCAATGACATGTTGATTCATCCACAAGTGTTGTGAGGTGATCAGAGTCGCACAACACATGTGATGCATGATGGGCAGTCAGTCTATGATCGTTATTTGATAATGATCGAGGATATTAAAGAGCTTAAAAGGCTCGACATGACCATGCATAAGGAATTGCTTATAGATTTGATCCTGCGATCTCTGATTAGTTTATGGTAAACTACCATATAAAAGATCATCATGGCACTTTATCTGAATTGGTCAAAGTGTTGATAACAAAGTAACCTTGAAAGAGTTCAGAGGTAAATACCAAGAGAGCCTAAAAAATAAAGACACACCTAGAGTAGGTATGTCGAAATTGCTCAATACTATCTTTATGATTTTCTCTTCTCCTAGTTAAGCTACAGACTCTAGTGTAGAGTCGATAAAAAGGTAGAGAGCTGAGGAAGTAACCCTTGAATTGACTATAGGGCAACAGTTGCTGCTGCAACCATGAATTTCTATCCTTTGTGATCATCGTTTGGATTTAGTTCTTAAAGATAGTCTCTATCATTTGCATGTTGATGCATAGTGAACTTAATTGAGTAATCAGTGAATGTCATTGGATCTGAGAGATCCAAAATTGAGATAAAATTTAAAGTATATGTGGAACCTATAGCTAAGTCATATTAGAGAAGAAATGATTAACAAACTGAAAAAATATAGGCTTGGGCTCATTGACTGTTAAGTCAAATCTAGTTTGTGCATTATCTCTTTGAAAAAATATGACCAAGCTACTCTTGTGGGACAAGAAGGAAAGGACCACTGAGATACTTATCCTTGTATACATTTGATGTGTGTAGCTCATGTGATGTACTAACTAAGGAGTTGTCTCTACTTGTATATGAGATACAAATCTGAAATTTTTGAAAGGTTCAAAGAAGTCAGATGTAAGTATAGAAACAAATCAAAAAATTTTTGAAGGTACTTCGATCGGATTGAGGATGCAATACCATTGAAAAAATTTCTCGATTATCTCATAAAATGGTATTGTTTCATATTGGACCCCTCTTAGTAAATCTCAACACAATGAGATAAGAAGAGTCATGAGACTATATAAGATATGATCTAGTCCATAATAAAATTTACTGATTTATTTATATTTTTTTAGGGACATGCTTTATTCCTATGAAATTGGATTTTCTCTAAACTTGTTCCTATCACACCATATAAGATATGACATGGTGAGAACTGAATCTTGATTATTTTGAGATTAAAAAATGTCTAACCTGTGTCTAGGACAGCAGATGGATATGTTAGAGGATAGGTCTATAAAGTTCTTCCTAAAAGAGTTTGGAATATTCTTTCTGATGGGATTACAATGTGATTGTGACTCAATGCTATCTTCTTGAAAAACTGTTTAACTAAGATGAAGCAGTGGAAGAAAAGTTAAGCTCTAAGAGAGTGTCTCTGAAGAGCAGAGAGCCTTGGGACCTTAAGAATATATTAATTATGAGTCAGTAGATGTGTAGTCCTCCACCTCGTACACATAGTAGAATCTCCAATCCTCTCGAAAGGTACTTGAGTATGCTTAACAAAAGATGTAGAGAAAATCATTTCTCATGAGAGATAGGGAACATAGAAATAATCCCAGAACATACAATGAGGTGATGTGAGATATCAACTCCAAAAAAGGATGTGAAATAGCTTTCCTGAGTAGAGGTCTTTTAAAGATTTCTATATGGAATAGCCTATGGATTTCAATTCTTATGATAGGTGATCACAAAGACCATAATACCCTTGGAGGTGGAACATTCATTCAATGATATGATCGAATTGTTTGATCAGATATGAGGAATTATGGGTTTCAAAAGGGTCAGTGGGAGTGTCCAATACTGACATCGATTAAAATATGGTTGAATATAGATTTTCTATGAAAGACATAAAGTGAGCATCCTAAGGATCTATAGAGATAGATGCAATTAGATACTTGTATTTTTACAGATAAAGTAAGAGATCGGATGCTGAAAGCATTCAGCATAAAAATCTCGGAGAGAGGTTTGCTACCCTCTCAGGTATAGTCGTATGCCATAAAGTACTTCAACTGATTATACTGTGATTGTCATAAGTAGATATCAGTTGTATCCAGGTTGTGAGTGCTGGATTATTGTGAAAACATCCTTAAGCTCTTAAGAAGAATTGAGGACATATTTGGAGAAAAATCAAATCTAGGAGTGGGAGGATATACCAATTCAGACGTTATGTCTAATATTGATGGTAGAATATCTACATCATAGATGTGTTCCTATATCGATATCTTGGAAGGATTTTAAATAATCGATCAATGGAAGCTATGTATACTGTAGATGTGTAGGATGCATTCTGATTGTAATATTAGTTACAGAATTAGTTGTCATACCATCAGATGCCGTGACACTATACTTAAAGATAATGGCACCATAGCCCTTGCTAAGGAGCCTAGGTCTCACCAGATATCCAAGTACATAAAACAGCAGAATACGCGACTACCTCGAGTAGAAATATATAAGGTACAGAGAGTAAACTCCATATATCATGTGGATGACCCACTGATAAGTCTCTTGGCTAGCCTAAGACTATAGCCTGTCTTGTGAAGATAGGGCTTGGTACATGGCAAATTGGCTTTAGTGCAAGTGGGAGATTGTTAGATGTATGCCCTAGAAGCCAATCTTGGCCGATACATTTCATATCTCTAGGACATAATTTTATACTTATTGGGCAGTTATATTATCATTCATGTCTATGTGTCCATGAATCATCCAAGGGATTAACAAGATGATGGTATATATTCTCCATGAGTTGAGAATTTGAGACATATGTCATTGATGGTTGATTCCTAAATTACTCCTGATCATAGGATCATCATGGGAATGGTGATTGATCCAAATAGATCAATGCACGGATCGCTTCCTTTAGACAGATGGATCTTGAGTCTGCAGTGTAGAGATACTGGAGCGAGAGTGTAGGTAGTTGTTAGAGAATAACTAACACTGAACGTGACCAACACGAGAAGTCACATGGATATCTGCTCATTCATTAGTAACTTTCTCGATACTGTAGTTGTATGATTGGTCCTTTGATCTGAGATAATACTACTACTCGCAGTGAGGCTAATGGAGTTTGACTGATACATCAATATGGATCTCAAGAAGCTCTTATAGTGGATGTTGGCGATAGTTGGTCCACTGTAGGAGTGGAGTGTGCATCAAGATGAGATCTATCGATCCTAACAGAAGGGAGTAGTCCTATGGGATTTAAGAGACTGAGTCCTTAAGTCTATGGCCATAGTAGTATGATTGATAGAAAAGAGTTTTCATAGAATCACATATGGACTTAAGCTGATTAAATCTATCATATGACTGATGTTAAGGTTTGACGATGTATCCATGACCTGCTATCTAGTCGAAACTCATGATAGAGGGACTGAATCACACGTTAACTACACCTAGATGTTCATTTCAGTTCTACTAGGTTGTGACTACATACTGCTAGGTGTCACTAATAGATTGTGAGAGCTCACTAGGTTTGTTCTGCATCCACAATCTTTGTTGAGTTAGAGTGGAATTATTCCGATCCATTGAAAAGAGTTTCAATGATACGATGATAGAGATCATTGTATGTCTCACTACTAGATAGAATTGAACCTATGAGGTCATACAAAAAGAGATTAAGCCTGAAATAAGTAATTGAGCTTATGAAGTGTCAATTGAATTTAGAGAAACCCATTGGGTTCATAGTAACCTTGCAAGCACATGGTTGGAGCCAATTCCACTTTCTATTGGGATTGCTTATTTGATAAATTAATTCTAACTTAATTACTTGCTAATAACCTATATGAATAAGATTCATGAACTTCAATTATTGGGGGTTTAAAGTTATGGATCACATAAATTAAGGATGCAAGTCCCTTATGAATCTCCTTGATAGTTATTATAGGGCGCCACCTTGATTTGATCAATTTCGACGTGTCCATTGATTAGAGGGCTTTCTATTTTCATATGGGACATCTCTTGGGTGTGTTTTGGGATGTCTAATTATGGATGCAAGGGCTCTAATTTTTGACACCTAATGGGCTTCCTAATGTAAGTTGGATAACTTAAGTTAATAGGAATCCTAATGCAAGTAGGACTTGTATTATGAGATTGAATAGGATTTAATCCTTATGTCTATTTAAAAAAATCTTCCTTAAGGTCCCTAGAGCATCAAAACCAACAGCCTCTCACATCCAAAGGCTCTCCCCATGCCCTCTCTTTCTCTCCTCTTGGGTGTTCTATACATCCCTTCCTTGGGATGTGCGTCCCAAGGAGTTTCATGCCCAAAGGAGTTTGGGTGCCTTTTTCTTGCTAGTTTTTAATATCTAGTAGCAGCACATAGCAAGGAGAAACTCTAGAGAAGAGAAGAAGAAAAAGATCAAAGAGAAAGATCAAGTGTTGATCGTGATCCAAGCTTCATTTAGATTCAGCAGGCTGAATTTTGGAGAACTAAAATTCAGATTAAAGAAGATTATTCTAGACTTATCCTAAGTGGATACTCATAGAAGTTGAACACTTGTACAACTAAGAGAGAGTTTTTTCTCTTTCAGATCCAGTTTTGAAGAAAGGGATTGCGAAATAGGTATATGATTTGATCATATCTGAATTTCAGCATATATCAATTTCAGCATATAAAATAGATCATATGATTTTATATTTTTATGCATATAAAATTAAGATTAAAATTATTTTAGTTTTATTCTCCACTGTGGTATTTAGAAAATAAAATTTTTGAAACATATATGCATGCATCAAATCCTAAAATCTAACATAAACATGGTCTCTAACCATATGGATCCTTGTAGTAGACATTGGCTATAATAGGTTCACTGTAAGAGTAGGAGTACACTTATAGGAGAACTATCGATCTTAGTAGTTGAGGAGTAGTTCTATCCGACCTAAGAGACTGAGTCTATAAATCTATGGTCACAACAGTGTGATTATGAAATAGAGTTTTCATGAGATTCATAATTGGACTCGAGCTAATTAAATCTGGCATATGATGGATGCTCAAGGTTTGATAAGGTTCCATGACCTGCATCCTGTCAGAACTTTCGATGGAGGAACTTGATCACATAGTAACTATACCTAAGGGTTCATCTTTCTGTTCTGCTAGGTTGCCACTATATATTGTTAGACATCACTGATGGATTGTGAGAACTCACTAGGATCATTTTCGGATCAACGATCTGTGTTGGAGTGAGTTGGTATTATTCCAGCCCATCGAAAGAAGTTTTGATGATACTGTGATGGAGATCACGGTATGTCTCACTATCAGACAAAATAGAATATGAGGGATCACATACAAAAAGAGCTCATTCTGATTAATAGCTTGGATCATAATCAAATTATCAATTAGATTGATGGTTTGGATCAATATGTGAAAGTTACAAATTTAGAAACTGCTAATTATTAGCATAAAGGACTTAATTGCATGTGTTATAATTTAATTGGACCAGATTGAATTATGGATTAAGTTTTAATTAATTTAAATTAAATTTAATTGAATTAGACTTGACTTAATTTAAGGTTAATTGGATTTAATTATCCAAGTAGGATTTGGATTGCAGTCCAGATTGGATTAGGATTGACAGGCTTTCGAATCTGATTTGAATCGGACTCGAATTGGATTGAATCGAATCTAATTTAAAACCAGATCAAACAAGATTCCTAAGCCCAAAGTTACTGAGGTTCTCTCTCCTATTTTATGCCAAAATGGGAGAGGGCATGCATCTCCCCTTGTGCATGAAAGGAAAAGGGGGCACCAACTACCTTATCTAGGGTTCTTTCCAGATAAGGATTGAATACAAATTTGATTTGAATTATATCAGATTCTTATCTAGAAGTAGGCATAGAATTGAGAAGATTTTTGTGTGACAAAAATCTAAGGAGAAGGAATGTTGCATGTGAAAGAAAGAAAAAGGGACGCCAATAGTTGGTGCCCCCTTTCTCTTGGTCTTCCTTTCTTTTTTTTGGTACATCTTTTCTATTTGAATTTGATTCAAACTAGAAAAGGAATAAAATCAGATTAGGAAGGGCATTGGACAAGATTTTTGTGTGACAAAAATAAAAAAAGAGGTGGGGCGCGTGTAGAATAGAGATGAACTTTTATTTCCGCATGTGCTCTCTTCTAATGCCAACCCTCCTTCCTCCTTTCCTACATCTGAACGCCCACCTCTTCTCATCAGATCAGATCTGAGAGAGAGGGAGAAATAAGAGAGAGAGAGAAGAAGAGAAGAAGAAGGATCTTTTTTCTCTTTTTGGTGGTCTCATTCAGATCCATCATATCAACATGATGAGATCGCGTTGCAGCCCTGTTCTTCAAGATGTTGAAGAAGAGGATCCAAATCCAAACAATAGGAGTGAGGCCAGCAAGGTGCTAGCACTCCAGTGGCCTCGATACTCTAATTAAGTCATCTTCGTATGGATACCAGCAAAGATCGGACGCTTACACGGCTACGTCAGAAATCTCGAACATCCGTAGGATCTGATTCAAGGTTGACAGTGGAAAGCGGTTAAGGTAACCAACTTTCTTCCTCTGATTTTTATTTTTCAGATCTAATATACATGATTTCATTTCATGCATAAAAACTAGATCTAGGTGTTTTATGCTTTAGATTAGATCTAAGATGCATTAGATTAAATAGTTTAATCTATGCTTTTGTTGAATTCTGATTTTTGAAAAATCTGCATGCAAGCATATAAAATACCTAAATAATTCTAACAGTGATATCAGAGCCATAGATTTTTTTTATATGAAATAAAATCATTAGATCTGAAATTTATAGTCATGTATGTGATACATGTGGTAGATCTGAAAAATCAGATTACATCTAATTAATAATATATGAGATGTATTGGATCCTATTATTGCATGAGATGCATAGGTCTGAAAATTGTGATTGCAATCTGATTTTTATGTGAAATATGATATGTTTAGATCTAAAAAACATGTGATGTATGATGTATGATCTTAATTAAATCATATTTATATTAGATATTTTAATTAATGGTTGTAGATTAGATCTATTATGTATGTCATAGTTTTAGGATTAATCTAGAATCATCCTGACATAAAGTTGCCCAAGCATAACTTATGTTATGTTGTATGGTTGTTCTAGGATGAGACTAGATCGACCATCAATCAAAATTAAAATCATCTAATATATAAAATAATTTAATTGCACATAAATCAGATTGATAATTGGATTCAATTTCTTGAATCTATAGTGGTTTAGCAAGCCAAGTTGACTCAATTTTTGTTTGAGTCAACTCAAGACCCTGGTGAGCCGGTTCAGTTTGCAGATGAGCCATCTCGATTGTGCAGGCTGAGGCTATAGAATTTTCATTTGTCATAGATGAGTCAACTCGAGTCCAGGGTGAGTCGATTCAATTCTATGGATAGAATATTGTATGAGATACAATCTAATGTAGTTTAGATCTAAAATTGTTTCAACATCTAAACTAAACCCATGTTCATAATGCACTTAATTGAGAATTAAGACATGAATTTAAAAGATCTAAAATTGAGAATTTAAGGTCTAAAATTCATTGCATAAAATATAGGGTTTAAGATATGGGTCGAACAAATTAGGTCCAGTGATCGACTACAATTAGGTTCTTTGATTAGATCCGATTAGAACACTTATCATTTTGAGTAGTTGATTGAATTTGATCAATTATTGATCAGGATTAGGTCAAGGGGCTCAAAATTGAAATTATTTATAGTTGGTCGTATCAATTCACATTTTGATGTGAATTGATTGACTCAAGATCAAATTTGGCTCAGTGGTTCGAGCCTGAGTAGCTAGACTGACCTATTCGAGTCTGATTAATCAATTGGTGTCTAAGATAAGTTTGATATTTTGATCGATGATTTTTAATTGAGAGCATACTTACCTGGCTAATTTATTGATGTCTAAGGCAAGCATTCGCAAACCCTCCCACCAATCTCATTTATCTGGCCAATTTGGTTGATCATATCTTGAATAAGATTGCTTGGTCATTCGAATTCACCTATGACGACTAGGTTAGATCAGACATGAGATGTGCTGATCTGAACCAGGTTAGATCAGATATGAGATGTGCTGATTTGAATCAGACTAGCCATTTACATGAGATGTATGTGACTATGTAGAAGAGACCTAAATTAAATCTCCTCAACAAATATTAAGTCTAGCAGCCTTCTACCATTGTAGATGTGTGGGGATCCCACTGGTGTTGATTGTTCTTGACGGTTACAGTTGTTCAATTACACTGGGAAGACTCAACCACTCTATTAGCAAAGAGTTGCTCCGCAGTAAAGATGGGTTTGGGCCCAATAACTATTATGTGAGGGACCCAATAACGATTTTACACCCGCTGGCGAATGGTGGGTCTGACTTGACTAAGAAGTGTAGTCAATAATTGTTAGATGAGCCCACATGACTTAGAGATCGAATCATTATAACTTGCATGAGATGCATTGGATAAGAATTGTCCACTTATTGGTTTAGTATGTCACCAATAACTATTAGATGAGGTGAATACAAATCGATGGGACCACAGTACCTACTAGAAATCCTAGTCGCATAGAGATTTTCGCTTTTCGACCCGAGGAGTGTTGGGATCTAAAGAAATAATGAGAGTCTAATTTATTTCTTAAAGTTTCTAAAATAAAATTTAAAATCTAGTACAAACATCTAATTAGAATCTTTTTATCTCTTCAGTTCGTTACTCAGCTTCAAACCCTATAGCCCGAATTAAGTCTCAATGGACTTGAAATCTCTCAAATTGTAATAGTTACTAAATTATTTGATTTGATCAAATAATGAGATTGGGTCATGATCAAGTTAAATCAGATTTAATTTTATTCAAGTTTGAATTTGACTCAGACTAAATTTCATTAGTCTAATAGGATCGGACTTGATAAGTATTTGACTTATTATGAATTCCAAATTAATTTGATTGACCAAGTCCAAGATACAACCAATTGATTGAGTAAAACTATAAAGAACTGGCTTATGACTTCAGAATAGTTCTGAACTCTGAAAAGGGTTAGGGTATATTCTAAATCAAGATTCCCTTGTGTTACCAAACCATCTAATTGTTGAAATGTTCAGCGCTTGAGAAATGGATGGATGATATCAATTTAGTTAGGCACTATATCTTGGCCTTAGTGCCAACATGAGGACATCATGAATTCAGAGCTATGATAACTCACCTACAATAGTTGTGTTGTGAGCAGAGCCAGACTGCACGTCAAGTAGTCCATCCATGATCATTGTTTGACAATGGCTAAGGACCTTATGAGTTCAAGATGACCATACATAAGGAACTGCAGGTGGATTTGATCCAGCAATCCCTTAATGGTTCATTTGGTTAGTTTAGAGTAAACTGCCATATGAACGAGTATGATAGTGCATTATCGAAATTGATGAACATACTGGTGATCACTAAGAAGATCTTGAAAAGTTCAAGGGACTATGTTCTTACTATGGAAAATCTAAGTTTTAGTAGAGAGTGTCTTAGAACAGAGGTCTACGGAAGAATAAGCCAAGGAAGGATCTTCTCAAAGAGTAAACATCAAGAAAGAAAAAGTGTTTTCACTATAGTACTGATGGCCACTCAGATGAGAAATATCCTCTTACTCGAATAGTCTAAAGAAGGAGAATGATACACCTTGTGAAGGTATGTCAATCTATTTGCATATTGATGTATTCAGACAGTGAGTATACCGTATGATCTAAAAGATCTATGCATGAGATAAATCTAAGTACATGTGATGCCTCAAGTAAGGTCATTTTAAAAGGATAGGATATACAAACTTGAAAACGTATTGTCTCCTTGACATATGAATTCTGAGTTTATGGATCCTGCCTTTAAGAAAAATTGACCAAACTATCTCTTGTGGGACATGGAGAGAGGACCACTACATACAGACCCATTTGATGAGAAATCCCTTGAGGTTCTTCGATTGGATTGAGGAGGAGTATACCTTAGTGAGAATTTAGAATTATCTCATAAAAATGGTATAGTCTCACAGTGGACTCCTGGCTCATCTCAGCTCAATGAGGTATGGAAAGGAAGATTAGGATCCTATTGGATATAGTCCAGTCCATAATGAGGTTTACTCATTAACCTTTACTTCTTTAGGAATATACTTTAATCTGTTGAATAGGATACTTAATTGCACTTCTCAGTGGATCACAATGTGACTCAGATCTTGAAGGAAAAATCGACAATTCATAGCATGCATTTTTCAAAAATTTTTAGCAGAAGATCATAGATTAAATATTTTAATCTAATTGCATGCCCTAGATTTGATCTAGAAACTATCAAAAAAGGATCATAGGATATGAATAAATGCAACATCTGAATTTAAATAATTGATCATATCAATTTTGCAATCAAATCGAATCTGAAACAAACATTCTAATCAGGAGTAGATCTTATTTATTGAGATTAGATTTTTTACCAGAGTGTGGATCAACGATCACCACTGTTGATAGACATAGTAAAATATTCTTCCTGATGCTGAGGAGCCACACAGCACGTCTGAGCTTTATAGGATGTCCGCTCGAAGTCCTGATTAGATCGCCCTTCCTCGAGAATGCAAGTTCGCATGAAAGGTGCTGGATGGCTGAAATATGCTCCTTCCTTTAGATCATCAAGATTCTTTCAGATCAGAGGATGGAACAAGAGGAGGAGATGGTGGTGTAGAAAGTATGGAATAAGACTCTCTCATTTTGTTCTTCTCACAAAAGTCTAGAGTCAAAACCTTAGAACTCACGCCCAAAAAGGAAGGAATTTTCCTCTTTCTGTCGCACAGAATGACCCACCCCCTCTCTAGTTCATGCCCCCACTCTCTCAAAAACACTTTTCCATAGAAAACTTCCCTAGTTTTGTTGCACAAAATAGAGAGGTTTTACAGTTGGCGTGGAGAAGAGATGAAAATAAGTGGTTGATTTAGCTTAAATTAAAACTCCCTTTGAATTCAATCTCAAACCACTTAATTCTTATCCAAGTGAGGTATTAGAAGGGCTGAGGTGTGAGACATTTTTCACCGAATTCCCTTCTCTCTTGTCACACAAAACATCAGCCTTCTCGAGGAGTTGGCGACAAGGGATGGGATAAGGATAAGATCAAGATAGTTTTAACTCAAATTCAAACCATTTGAATTCAAATACTAACCAAACTCATCCTAATCCAAAGGGGATTAGAGAGTGGGTGATAAACCTCTTTTGGGTGTGAAAAACATTCATGTAGAAATATTTTTTGCATGAAGAAAAGAAGGGCGTAGAGAAAAGGTGGCGTTAGGGAGAAGTACAACAAGATTGGACTTTTAGGTTCTATCATATTTAGTCCCAAACCAAATCTCATTTGGTTAGACCCAATTAAATAAATAAAATATAATCTAATTAGGCTTTTATATTCTTAATCAAATTTTAATCTAATTAAGAATTAATTGAACCAAAATCTTGATCAAATCAGAAACTAATCTCTCTTAGCGATTAGGTCATCTTATAACTTAATCAGATCAAACCTAATTGAATCTAATTCAATTAGACTTGATCCAAATCTTAATGCTCAATTAAATTGAGCTAATTAGTAATCTAATTACCAATCAACCTCTTATAATTTACCAATTATTAGCAAGTTAATTTATTACAACTTTTGCAAAAGATTAATCATCAATCGAATTGATGGTTATACCCTCAAATGATTCTCAATCATCGATCAGCTGTATGATTAGTCAGAAACTTCTTTTGAGTATGATGATCACTGTCGTAGGTGGTCAAGAATAAAAACCAACTCAAACTATATAGATAGGATGAGTAGGGATCATTTCCACGGAGATCTAGGGTGATTATCTCTTTTTTTTTTAAGAAGAAATAAAAGAGAATTGATTGTAGAAGGATTAAAAAAATAGAATAATAAGAATTAAATTAAAAATATAAATTAATTTATGAAAAAAAATAATTCAAATAAATAACCCAAAATTTTGAATCCACCATACAAATTAGATTTATTTGTTTTTCTTATGTTGCAATATTAATTCTTGTGATTAAGATATTAGCATAGCTTATCGCTAAGAGATACGGACTGTATCAGTAGATTACAGCTCATCCTGTCAGAATATAAACTATCTAAATTTAATTATAAGATATAAGATTTAATCTAACATACCATGATCTATCTCTCCAAAGCATGCACCGTATCCAGGGATCACGGCACGTCAATAGAGGGTATAGGCAGTGTAGGCTGGATTAATACCTCAAAAAAAAATAAAAAGATATGAAATAAAAGTATAATTTTATTATATAAAAATTAAATATAAAAAAAAATAAACTCTGTTTACAGGCTTCATCGTATTCCTGGATTGAAGGGATTTAGCCACGCATCAAGCTCTCTAGCTCCATAATCTCCCAATATTTGATCCCTAAAGCTTCTTGATTTTTTTTCTCTATTTTTTCCTTATCTTTTCTCTAATTTTTTTCTCCTCTTCAAAGCTTATTCCTAGACCCCCTATTTATAGGTAAATTTTTTATATTTTTTTGTAGAAAAAGGAGTCCTAAAACCCTTAGAAAATGTATAAAACCCTTAGAAATTTTTTTGGCCATCGGATGAAGCTTGGACCACCCAGATTTGATCAAAAATCAATGTTTTAATCTTTATCAAAGTTGGATCAAATCGTAGCCATCCAATCATGCCTGGATTTGGTTTCGGGCTGTCGGATCATGCAGAATAACTCTTATCTCGGTCAAAAACATCCGATCATTTGATGGATGAAATTTTGGCAGTCGGATCTTGAAAAAGAGTCCTTCTTTCAACTGACAGGGAATATGGATCGTCGGATCTGGATCAGAATGAATCTCAGCCATTCGATCACATAAAATAGCTTTCATTCACTTGTGAACCGCACCTATGGACCGCAAACTATTTCTGTAGACTGCGTCCTAGTTTTTGTGGATCGATCGACTGGTCCACCATGAACCAGAGGCTATTTTTAAGGTTTTTTAGGATATTTTGGCTCTATTTTTTGCTCTGATTTTTATCTAAAAAATAAAAAAAAAATATGTATTAAATTTTTTATTAATTTTTCAATATTTTGGTACTTAGATTCTCAATTAAATCAACTTCTATTTTTCATAAATATACTCTAATTTTATATTTTTTAAAATTATTTAGTTTTACAAAAGAATCTAATTTATTCATGAAATTAGATTTTTAAGAAGATGTTAGAATCATAAATTACCAAAAATATCTTCAACAAATATAAAAATATATCACTTATCACACCCTCCAACTTAAACTTTGCTCGTCCTCGAGTAAAGAAAGAATTTAGAATTAAGTATCATTTAACTTAAAATTTTGAATTTCATCAAATAATTTTCAAAAAGAATCACTGATGTCCAGTAGAGTGTGAGTGAGATATGTCATTGGAGTATTAATACTAATCAATATGGGAGTTAACCTAAGAACTAAATATTTTTTAAACCTTTTTTAAATTATTTCTACCTTTATCTCCAAATCATTAACCTCATATGGATATGTATATTGTTACTTTTGTCCTTCATTTATTATTTTTTTTTTGTCTTCTTTTTTTTTTTTTTTTTAATATTATACCGTTATTGAGTGTCTTAACCCCTTAAGTTTTCTGTTTGACCCATGTAGTGAGTTTTCAGCCAATGACTCCCAAATCAGATGGCTTTAGCGTACTAGGTATAGAATATCCCTCGGACCTACTTGCTTGAATCAAACAGGCTATGAATTAAAACTAGCTTTATAACAAAGCTTCTTTGCCCTTTATACCTTTTGACGTAAAACTCAATACTTGCTTAGGCAAAGAGGCTCGATTACTTAGCATGAAATACTTAGAAACTCTTCTTTTTTTTTTTAATATTAAATATATGAAGAAACGTATAGTTACTCTACACAAGTCCATAAGAAGTAAACTCTTCTTTGATACTGGTAGAAAAATTTAGAAATTTTTAAAGAAAACTGTTTAAGTTCTAAACTTAACTCCTTATTAAGTTTTCTTAATACTTGATCCCTCGATATCTCACAAACTTTCTAATCTGTACATCAATTTTCTTTTAAAAATGCTTGGTTTAACTCGATTCTTAAGATAATCAGGTACTTAAATACTAAATACTAACTTACTTGAGGACTTTAAAAATTTAAAAATTTAAAAAAATTATTATTCTTCCCCCCAACTTAATCAATATTATCCTCAATAGAGTAAAAAAAATAAAGGATGCATAAAAAGAAAAAAAAAAGAGATATCACCGATCCAGACATCTTTTCAAAATTAGTTCTCTCCCTCATCTTAGTCAATATTGTGCTCAAATCCCTTCAAAAGATATGAAGTAAGACTTGATTAACTTAAATAAAATGCAAAAGAAAGCAAAAGCAAAAGCTGGAACTGGGTTGCCTCCCAAAAGCGCTAAGTTTATTGTCTTCAGCTAGACCAGATTATTGACAGGCTCTTCCATACAGAGCGATCCTTTATTCTTAAAAAAAATGAAGATCATTTAGAAAGAAAAGAAAATTTGGGTTGCCTCTTAAAAAGTGCTAAGTTTAACGTCTTCAGCCAGACGCTAAAAGAGTGTCTATCCTATTTCTGTCCAAATCTTAACATGGGTCTGTGATTCTCTACGTGATTCAGGCTCTTCCTCAAGGTATTTTCTACTTGGGACCATTATATGACTCATTCTCTTGATAACAAATAATTCTTCCTTTATAATTAGATCTAGGTATAACTTAAGTACTAGTTGGGGTTTTAAGAGATCTAGATCTATATACTCAATGTGCTGAGGAAGTATTTCTGGATCTCCTATTATTGCCTCTTTCTTTTTAAGCAGAGGTTCAATCAGTGTCATGAGGGGTTCAATAATTAATTTTGGGTTTAGCTGAGTGTAATGGTCACTAGGTGTGGATACCTCATTATAATCAACTTCGGGTATCTCCTCCAGTTTCTCAGACCTGAATATTCTCAATTGATTGAACTGGTCTTTAAGTTATAGACCATTCTAAGCTCTAGGGTCATTCTCTAGTTGGCTTGATAATTTATCCTCTTCTAGTTTACTAACCGCTATAGTTGATTGGCCCAATTGTTTAATTAATTGGTCAGTAGTTTGCATGAAATTATTGAAGATATTTTTAATGTTTGAGGTTGATTGTGCTAAATATCTAGACTCTTTTCTAATATGTTGACTCCTTCCTCAGGATCTAAACCTGGTTGATCATTCAGTGTTTGGTTGGGCCATACATAGGGTTGATAAAAATTATGGGCTCCTAATGTTGTATCTTGTGACCATATAAAATTGGGATACCTTTCAGACTTTGGGTTATAGATTAGTGCATAAGGTTCATTTATGTAGCTTTCATTGAATGCACTCTCCTTGTTGCTCCTAGATTGATTTTGATGATTACAAAGCAGATTGAAGGGATACAAACAATTGAAAAAGTCCTTATGCTCTTCAAGGGCAAAATCATAATTTCACTAAAATCCTGATTTGATAGTACCATTTGGTAGAACAAATGATTTGAAATCTATTGATAAAAATTTCATTGTGTTTGGACTTATATTTTTGAAGTTATGAAGGTTTGAAGTGCATGAGTCGACTCATGAGTCAACTCATGGCACTATGAGCTGAATGGCACGCAAAAAATTCCCATGGCACGCTGGATTTTTGGCTTGGCACGACCTGTGAGTCGACTCATGAGTCGACCCACAAGGCATGAGTCGACTCATGAGTCGACCTCTGCTGATTTGGGCCAAAAAATCCAGAAATCCAAGTTTCTGGTCTTTGCAACAGAAGTCGACTGATGAGTCGACTCCTGAAGCATGAGTCGACTCATGAGTCGACCCCTGCGACGGAAAATGTCAGCAACGGCTATTTTTTTGCCCATTTTAATTGCCATTTATGCTTCCTAAAAATCCTCTAACGGCTCTTTATCTGCCTAAATTGTTTTCTCTTGCTACTAATGCCATAAAATGCTTAAAATGGTGAAAGGAAATTGCAGATTAAATAGCAGATCAAATTGCAAAGAAAAAGTGTGGAAATCGGGAGATCAAACGTGAGATCAAAAGAGAAGAGAGGATCCTAAATCTGAGATCAACGAAATATTCAAGAAGAAGAGAGAGGATCCACAATATTCAAGAGAGTTTGTGAAAAAGAAAAGCAAGAGCATTCAAAGAGAGAATCTTTCAAGTCGATTGTTTTCAACCTTGATCTAGAGATCGTTCAAAGCTTTCAAGAGATCTTCAATCAACAATCAACCTCTTCTCAAGCGTTCAACCGTTCATTCATCTTGAGAAAATCTGAAAAAGGGGTTCTTCATTTGAGTAAAGCTTTTATTGTTATATTTGCTCATTTAAGGAGCTGTTATTGTATTCATCTGTGCTCTAAATATTCTTACTCTTTGTGAGTTTTTGCTCTTGTTTTTGGAGGATTTCCAAAACAAGGAAAGGTTGATCCGAACCTGAAATCGGAGTGTTTTGGGTTTGCTTGTACCCGGGAAACAAGTGTTCTAGCTTGGATAGCTAGGGTCGGAGTTTCCGACGTCTTGTTTTCTAGCTTGGGATAGCTAGTGTCAGAGTTTCCGACATTTTGTATTCGGGTTGAATACAAAG
>NC_026001.2:67036668-67132314 GCF_000442705.2 Elaeis guineensis | reverse complement strand
AATTGGAGTGGTCAATCCCATCTTGACACACGCACTAACAAGTCAAGTACTTGACTACACCCAGCATCCTTCCGTCACTGAATTAGAAATTCAGATAGTCCAGTGCCTAAGTATAGTGAGATGCTTACAAGTCACCGTGGCAATCTCAGGTTGGAGGGATATTTATACCCATATCCCATCGGAGCAAATCTTGACAGTAGAGATAGCTCTAGAGTCGGTCACATTTAGTGCAGATGTACCCTTACATCTCACCTGTATGCCATTCCAATATCTCCACACTCCTTGGTTAAGAGGACAACCAACCTATATGGCACACAATGACCTATGCTCGATAAACATTGTTGTTCTTGGTAACAACGTATCATTTTGTCGCGAACAGGTTTAAGGACTAAATGACAAATCCTCTTTTGTCGAGTCTAAATAGTCCTAAGGACTTCACCACAACACAAGAGTTCATTAGAAGATGAAACAATTTGTGATAAAAAATATCAAAATAACTTTTATTTATTTATAATTTATGTACTAATACAAAAGGAGCACAACCGTCAACAGGTTGACGATTGGCTTTGGAATACTATTCCCAATATTTATGACCTTCCAGTGATTCTCATCTAGATCGAACTGGTATCTGCTCACTACCCCTACTGAGTATACCACGTTCGATCTCGTACATGTCATGACATACATAATGAACCTCACTGTTAAAGTATATGAAATTCTACTCATACACTCTTTCTCTTAAGGAGTTGTCAGACAATCCTTCTTTGAGAGAGAAATTTTATGGCCTATCGAAAGATAGCCTTTCTTAAAATTTTTCATGCTGAACCATTTCAATACAGTATCAATGTACATGGACTTGGATAATCTAAGCAACTTCTTAAATCTATCTTTATGGATCTTCATCCCAAGGATGTAAGATGCTTCTCCCAAGCCTTTATAGAGAACTGTGATGATAGTCAAACCTTTATTTCTTGTAATTCAGGGATATCATTTTCAATTAAGAGAATATCATCCACATACAAAATAAGAAATACTACCATAAAATTATTAATCCACTTATATATGCAGGTTCTTCTCCGTTCTTAATGAAGCCATATGTTATGATCACTTTATCAAAATATCTGTTCCAACTCTGAGATGTCTGCTTCAGTCCATAAATGGACCTCTGAAACTTGCACACCTTAAACTCATCTATGGATATGAAATCTTCAAGTTGTATCATATACAACTCTTCTTCCAACTCTCTATTTAGAAAGATTGTTTCACATCCATTTGCTAGATTTCATAGTCTAGGTGTGCTGCTATTGTAAGCATGATTCGAATAGACTTGAGCATTACCACAAAAAGAAACATCTCTTTATAGTCAATATCATAATATTGATGATAAAGTTTGGCAACCAGACAAGCTTTATGGTCTCCACGTTTCCATCTGTGCCCTTTTTCCTTTTGAAGATCTGCTTACACCCTATGAATTTTATCTTTCAGATGGGTCAACTAATGTCCATACATTATTGACCTTCATGGACTCCATTTCAGACTTCATGGCTTCTAGCCACTTATCAGAGTCAGACTTCTGTATTGCATCTATGTAAGTAATCAGATCCTCGTTGTTCTCATCGAGTTCAATAGGATCATCATCTCAGACCAAGAAATCATAGTATCTATCTGACTGATACGATACTCTATCAGATCTCCTCAAAGATATCTCTACAATAGGTTTTGGATTTGATCTAATCAAATTCAATTCTATGAGTTGACTAGATTGTGTCGATTTTTCTACCGATCAAACTTCATTAAGTTCAATCTTAGAGTAAAAAGGATATCTTAGATCAATGAAAACTTTACTTTATCTGCTTGTCTACTTTATCTTTTGAATCATATTTCATAATATTTTTTTGGTAGGTGGTAGTTCTATAACCCAAAAGTTCTTGAAGTTTCAAGACAATTCTGAACCTAATCATCCTCTTCGAGTTTCTATTCTGGCATTGGTAGCACACTGTAGTACCCGACCCATGTAGGCCTTAAACCTAGCACACAAAGAAAAAAAAATGAAGAAGACTCCTTGTGGGAGTCTTCTTCTCCCGATCGGCTTCTAATCAGAGTCAGAAACCTCATCGGAGAGGAGTCAAACTTTTCTCCTCCGGCTCTATTTAAGGGGGAGACCCTTCTCCCTTCTTTCCACCAAAAAATTCTGGAGCAAAATGGTGAAGATCGTCAGAAATCGCTTGCGAAAATCATCACTGTGCTCGCCGTAATTTCTCACCGGAGAGGTCGTCGGAGCTCGAGGTAAGCATATGGTTCTCTTCCTCTCTTCTCTCCCATCCTTCCCATGCTGGTGTGCACGTTCGTCGGTGACCAGAGTCATCAGATTTTATCATGGGAGAGGTTATGATTTTTCTAATTTTTGGATGTCGGCGGTCGTCACCGGCCACCGGTTTGGGTTCCTTCGGACGACAGGTCGCCCTCCTCCTGCTGTCGGCCATCCCCGTGTCAGCCGACCACTGGTCGGCCAACCAAACGAGGGGGGGACCATTCGTCCCTTGTTTCACCCAAAGAGGGCCACGGGAAGAAAGAAGAAAAAGGAAAAAGAAAAGAAAAAGGAAAAGGAAAGAAAAGAAAATAAATAAATAACAAAATAAAAATGAGAGAGAGTTTCTCTTTCTCTCTCTTCCTTCAGTCTGAACCCTTACTTTCTCTCTCTAGAATTGGACTTTCTCTCTTTACTTTCTCTCTTTAGAATTTTCTCTCTCTTGATGGATTTTTCTCTTTCAAAGTCATCTTTCTAAGATTTGCACAGTGAAAGACTTCCTCTTGATGATTTTGATCGAGCTTAGTGAAGGATCCAATTTTAAGTGGAGTTTTGATTTGAAATTTATTTAGATTTAATTTTGAATAAAAATTAATGCAAGAATATAATTTTGGATAATAGGCACTGAAGAATCTCCTAGAAGTTTGTCGATCTGTTTATTCAGTGGTCTGTGAAAGATAAGTAATGAATCATCTTCTCGAGATATTTCATATTTATTTTGAAAATAAATAATTATTCTTTGAAATTATGTATGATTTATGAAATTATGATTTGAACGAAAAGTGATTCTGAAATACTATAAGTTTATTGATTATACATATGTTCAATAGAAATTATGATATGTTATGATACAAAAGTATTTTGATATAAATCAGATTTATGCTCTCAACCTAACTATGTTTTAGTGGGCCCTGTCAATGAGGATTATACGTTGGTACTCAGTGGGCCCCATCAATGGACTCCTCTAGGAACACCACAGCATAATGGTGTGTCTGAAAAGAGAAATCGGACTCTGTTAGACATGGTCCGATCTATGATGGATTTTGCCAGCTTGCCGATATTCTTCTGAGGATATGCACTCGAATCGGCCTATTATCTGTTAAATAGGGTTCCAAGTAAGTCTGTAATTAACACTCCATATGAGATATGGACAGGACGTAAGCCAGCACTTTCACATCTTAGGGTCTGGAGGTGCCCGACCTATTTCAAAAGATTAGTCACAGACAAACTTGGACCTAGGTCTGACAAATGCACATTCATCGGGTACCCCAAAGAGATCAAAGGATATTTTTTCTACCATGCTGATGAACAAAAGGTGTTCGTTAGCCTTAAGACAATCTTTTTAGAAAAAACGTTCCTTGGTGAAGGAACCGTTGCCTCTAAGGTTGAACTTGATGAAGTTCAACAGGTAAAAGAACCAACACCAATAGCTGAACCTACGTTAGATTTGATTAGATCAGATCCGGAGCTCAATGTACCTACACCATTAAGGCGATCTGATAGAGTACCACATCAGCCGGATAGATACTATGATTTCTTGATCCAGGATGGTGATCCCATCAAACTCGATGAGAACGATGAAGATCCAATCACCTATATAGATGCAATGCAGAGATCTGATTTCGAGAAATGGCTTGAAGCCATGAAATCCCAAATGGAGTCCATGAAGGTCAACGATGTATGGACATTGGTTGACCCACCTGAAGGGGTTAAACCCATTGGGTGTAAATGGGTGTTCAAAAGAAAAAGGGGTGCAGACAGAAAGGTGGAGACCTATAAAGCCCGTCTGGTTGCCAAGGGGTATCGTCAATGTTATGGTATTGACTATGACAAGATATTTTTTCTATGGCAATGCTCAAATCCATTCGGATAATGCTTGCAATAGCTGTCCATCTGGATTATGAGATCTGATAAATGGATGTAAAGATAGCTTTCCTGAATGGAGAGCTGACCGAAGAGGTCTATATGATACAACCTTAGGGGTTTACATCCATAGATGAGTCCAAGGTGTGCAAGCTTCAGAGATCCATTTATGGATTGAAGCAAGCTTCTCGGAGTTGGAACATGCATTTTGATAAGGTGATCAAAACGTATGGCTTTGTTAAGAATGGAGAAGAGTCCTGCATCTATAAATGGATAAATGGTCCAGTTGTGATATTTCTTATTTTGTACGTAGATGACATTCTTTTAATCGAGAATGATATCCCCACACTATAGGGAATAAAAGTTTGATTGTCATCGCAGTTCTCCATGAAGGACTTGGATGAAGCATCCTACATCCTAGAGATGAAGATCTATAGGGATAGATCTAAAAAGATGCTTGGGTTATCCCAGTCCACGTACATAGACACTATGCTGAAGAGGTTCAGCATGGAGAATTCCAAGAAGGGCTATCTACCGATTGGCCATAGAATTTCTCTCTAAGAAGGATTGTCCGACAACTCCTGAAGAGAGACAGCATATGAGTAGAGTCCCATATGCTTCGACCGTGGGATCTATCATGTACGTCATGATATATACAAGACCAGATGTGGCATACTCACTAGGAGTAGTGAGTAGATACCAATTTGATCCTGGAGAAAACTACTGGAAAGTGGTTAAAGCCATCCTTAAGTATTTGAGAAATACTACGGATCAATGGTTGGTTTATGGTGAGTCAGATCTAAAACTTGTGGGGTTCATAGACTCCAACTTTCAATCTAACCATGATGACAGTAGAAGCGTGTTGGGTTATATCTTTACTCTGAATGGTGGAGCTATCTGCTAGAAGAGTTTCAAGCAGCATACTGTGGCAGACACTGTTTGTGAGGAGAGTACATCGCAGCATCGGATGCCGTGAAGAAAGCTGTGTGGCTGAGAAAATTCATCACCGAGCTCAGAGTAGCATCCTCCCTCAATGGTTCGATCCTGCTCTACTATGTAGCACTAGTTCCATAACTTAGGTGAAGGAATCCAAAGCACACCAGCGGACGAAGCATATTTTGCGCCACTTCCACCTGATTCGGGAGATCATGGATCGAGATGATATCGACCTTCAGAAGATCGATGAAAAGAAGAACCTGACCGACCCCTTCACTAAAGCCCAGGCAATAAAGGAGTTCGACAACCACAAGTCGAAGATGGGTATTAGATACTATGCCGAGTGGCTTTAGGTCAAATAAGAGTTGTCGAAAAATATATCCCAAAAGTCAATCATCAAGCTATTGACGGTTGAGCAACTAAGCATTGTAATTAATTTGTTAATAAATAAAATATATTTGGTATTTTCATCATAAGCTTTCATCTTCTAATGAACTCCATTGTTATGATGAAGTCCTTAGGACTATTCAGATTTGATAAAGAGAGGATTTATCGATTAGTCCTTAAAACTGTTCACGACCAAATGATAGGCTATTAATAAGGATGACAGCTTCTATTGAGCATAGATCACTGTAGGCCATATGGGTTGGTTGTTCTCTTAACCAAAGAGTGTGGAGACACTGGTATGATATACAGGTGAGATGTAAGGATACATCATCATTGAACATGACCAACTCCAGAGCATTCTGCTGTCGAGAATGTCTCTGATGGGATATAGGTATAAGTATCCCTTAGACCTAAGATCACCTCAGTGACTTGCAAGCAACTCACTGTGCTTTGGTACTGGACTAACTGAATTTCTAATTCAGTGACAGAAGGCTTCTGGACATAGTCAAGTACTTGCGAAGTCAGAGTGTGATCGAAATAGGATTGACCACTCCAAGAGTTGGAGAAGAATGGGTCACTGTATTTCAATTTAGCAAAACCTTGGCCAGGATAAACCATCAGATGGATTTGATATTTTGAAATACAATGTGGATAACCTGATCAGAGTTCACAATTGAACTCTGAGGTGTTCAATGATCACTTTGGTCAAGGGGATGAATTATATGAAAACTATATCTGCATGGGTTCTAAGGATGTTGTTCTACACATTCGACCTATCCGGTCGTTGGGTACCATTACTAGATGGTCACTTCGATTGATACAGAAATTTATTCCTATACTACCGGCTTAGGTTTGGACCTATGAGGTCACACACATTAGAGTTCATGATCCGATCGGATGGTTGATCAATGATTAAGAATTGTTCTAGGGTTAAATGATCAATACGATTGACATTTAACCTAGTGCAAGTGTTGCAGGAGGATCGATTAGCAATTCGATTGTTAATTAGCTTAATTTGATTAAGTCATGGATTGAGATTAGGTCTAATTGAATATAATTTAATTATATTTATTTTGGACTTGATTGGATCAAGTCCAATTGGTTTATTGGATAAGCCAAGTGCAAGAAAAAAACTAGTCTTAGTTTAATTAGGACTTGGGTCAACCTAATTTCTAATTTGATTAAAAAATTAAATCTGATTTAAATCTGATTAAATTAAGTTTTTAATTGGGTTAAGACCTATTTCAATTAGGTTGATCTAATTTTGGTTTGATTTGGTTTGAGAAATCAAATTAAAACAAATCATAAGATAGAATCCTAGTAAGACTAGGATTCCACCTTGTGCCACATAAGCCCCCCCATGCCCTCTCTCTTATTCCATGCCAATCCCCTCTTGTTTTGTGTGAAAAAAGCCCTCTCCTAGGTCTTTTCGATGTCCAAAATATTTTTTCTCTTCTTTCATACATGGAAAGTGGTTGTGGATCAAATCAAAGTAGGAATAAGTTTGGATTTCAAATTCTATGAGATAGAGTTTTAGAAATCCAAAACTCTTTCCTTTTTGCACCGAATTCATCCAAATTTTTTTTGAGATTTTTATGAATTTTAGAGCACACATTGTGCACCCTTTTCTGCTAGTTTATGTATAAAAATAAAAAGGAGGAGCCCAAGAGTTGGGCTCCCCTTCTCTTGCCATGTTTGGATAAGCCTTGACTAGGTATTTGACCTAGACAAGTAGTCTATCATATCTCTCTCTATAAAATGAATTTCTTCATAAAATTTTTAATGAACATAGAGATTTAAGAGACCTTTGGGGAATCTAAAAATCAAAGAGAAAGGCCTTTGGGTCATGGAGATATAACAGACACAAGATAGGGTGTCTAGGAGAGAGTAAAGAGAAGAAGAAGAGGGTCTTCTTCTAGGGTTGTTAGTTTCATCTCTTTCCTTCCTCCATCTTGAGTTTTCTGAGAGCATCTTAGATCTGAAACTCCTCCTTCTACTTATCATCTTTGGAAGAGTCTAAATCAAGAAGAAGAAGGCACCTGATCAACCATCGAAGAAGGATCAGCGCAGTACTAGCATACTGTGCTGAATTCCTGGAGCAGGACTTCTGATCAAGATTCATGGGCTCGTATGGATGACTCCTAGAGATTGGATGTGTGTGCGATTTGCAACATCATCTTGAAGCCCGATCAGCAAGGTTAGAATGTCTAACTTGCAAGGTAATAGATTTGATCTATTGTTTAATACATACATTAGATGTAGTATAGAAACATGTTGATATGATCAACATGTAGTTCATGCTCTATATATTTTAATTTTGATTTAATACTATGTAATAATCATATAATAAGATCTTAGATCTAGGAATTTTCTAGTTTTAAAAAATAAATTTTGATTTATTTTAGTCTTCCGCTGTCTGATCTTGAAAAAGTTTCAAGATCTAACCCTGAAACCCTAGATCTAGTTTCTTCATTTATAACGGGTTCTGAGTTTGTTCTGATCAAATCTGTTTCTATGGGTTTACTAGATTATATCAGTTCTTTTACTTGTCGAACTTCATAAATTTCACATTAAAGACATCAGTACCTTTACCAAGGTACTCCTTTTTTGAAAAAAATGCCAAACAACTCTTGTTCTTTAGCATGGTAGAAGTTATATCCTCTAAATTCTTTGGTTACCCTACAAAATAATATACATAGGATCAAGATCCAAGCTAATCGGTCTATAATTGTTCGACATAAAACCAATACTCCCAAACCCCAAGATAAGAAAGTATCAGCTTATGCGTAATCCATATCTCATATGGAGTCTTTGCGACTGATTAATTCGAAATCTAGTTCAGAATATAAAAAGTAGTCTCAAGAGCGTTACCCTAAAAGGAGATTGATAGATTTTTAAATCCCATCATAGATTGAACTATGTCTAACAAAGTCAATTTCAATAAGAGAGAATCCAATTCTCTTCTAGATATATCAAAAATTCACCGAAAGGGCATTCTCCTCTTTGGTCTGACCAAAAGACTTCAATGCTCTTCCAATTCATTTCTCTACCTTATTATGGAATTGTTTGAATATTTTAAATAATCCAAATTTATGGCAAACATGTTCATATATCCAATATATTAGTATGTATCAGATTCAGAACATCATTGGCTCATTCATCTTTTCTAGAAAAGGTAACTTGTCATCTTACTAATGAAATAGGATTGACAGATTCACAATGATTCACAATTATTGACTTCAAGAATTATCTCCTGTTGATTCTATTCTTGTTTATATGATCGAGCCTAAATTGTCAAAGATAGACTTTCATGACATTATCTACTTTAGAGAGTTTGTTTGATTGTGTACAATACACTAACAGGCTGTGACTATTCATAAATATCATTTCTCAGTTATCTACATGATTTTGATATCATTCATAATAATATCATAAAAATCATTAGACAATAGTGACAATCACTAAAATGACATTGTTAGAATTGAAAATAGGCTCGATGATTCCTAAAATCAAGATTGAAATATAACTTCCATCTCCAACGTTCAGAAACCTCTTGCTGTTTTCAATCTTTCTACTAACCTGAAGTCATTGCAATAATTTATATAGACTTCTAATATCCAATACCTAGGTAGTAGTGTTACAGATAGAGAAATTATAAGATGTTATCATATAAGTACCTTATCCAGCAATCCTTTACTGATTTCTCTTTCTTAGCCTATTCGGATCAAGAGACTCTGTCAGACCAGGTTAACCTTAGATTCTTTTGTCAGTTCGGACTCATTAGCCCAAGCATGACTCTTTTACATCTTTCTTTTTTTTTTCTCAAAAAATTATTTCCACACTGAAGACACATCTTTAGAGGTACGAAAGAACTCCTTCAATATTTTAAAATTTTTTTTCCACTAAGTATCATCGAATTTACAACTAAATTATGTTCTTTGCTGCTCTCAATAACACCATACGGTGATATGATCATGTGGCCACTTCTGATAAGTATCTTTGATCACATTGTAGGAACCAGATCTAGGATTTCAGGGTTAGATCTTGAATCTTTTTCAAGATCAGGCAACGAAAGACTAAAATAAATCAAAATTTATTTTTTAAAATTAGAGAATCTCTAGATCTAAGATTCTATTACATGATTATTACATAGCATTAAATCAAAAATTAAAATATATAGAGCATGAACTACATATTGATCATATCAACATATTTCTATACTACATCTAATGTATGTATTAAATAATAGATCAGATCTATTACCTTGCAAGTTAGATGTTCTAACCTTGCTGATCTGGGCTTGAGGATGATGTTGCAAACCACACAGATGTCCGATCTCTAGGAGTCATCCACACGAGTCCACAAATCTCGATCAGAAGTCCTGCTTCAAAAAATTAGCACAGTATGTTAGTATTGCGCTGATTCTTCTTCGATGGTTGATCAGGTGCCTCTTTCTTCTTGATTTGGGCTCTTCCAAAGATGAAAAGTAGGAGGAGGAGTTTTAGATCTGAGATGCTCTCTGAAAACTCAAGATGGAGGAAGGAAAGAGATGAAACTAACAACCCTAGAAGAAGATCCTCTTCTTCTTCTCTTTACTCTCTCCTAGACATCCTATCTTGTGTCTATTATATCTTCACGACCCAAAAGTTTTTCTCTCTAATTTTTGGATGCCCCAAAGATCTCTCAAATCTCTATAATTTAAAAAAATTTCATAAAAAAACTCATTTTATAGAGAGAGATATGATAGAGTCCTTGTCTAGGTCAAATACCTAGTCAAGGCTTATCCAAACATGGCAAGATAAGGGGTGCCCAACTCTTGGATGTCTCTTCCTTATTTTTATGCATAGATCACTAGAAAAGGATACGCAATATGTGCCCTAAAAGTTACAAAAATCTCAAAAAAAATTTGGGTAAATTCGATGCAAAAAGGAAAGAGTTTTGGATTTTTAAAACTCTATCTCATAGAATTTGAAATCCAAACTTATTCCTACTTTGATTTGATCCACAACCACTTTCTATGTATGAAAGAAGAGAGAAAATCTTTTGGATGTAGGAAAGACCTGGGAGAAGGCTTTTGTCACACAAAATAAGAGGAGATTGGCGTGGAATAAGAGAGAGGGCATGGGGGGGCTTATGTGGTGCAAGGTGGAATCCTAGTCTTACCAGGATTCTATCTTATGACTTGTTTTAATTTGATTTCTCAAATCAAATCAAACCAAAATTAGATCAATCTAATTAAAATAGATCTTAACCCAATTAAAAACTTAATTTAATCAGATTAAATTAGATTTAAATCTGATTTAATTTTCTAATCAAATTAAAAATTAGGTTGATCCAAATCCTAATTGAACTAGGACTAGTTTTTTTCTTGCACTTGGCTTATCCAATAAACCAATTGGACTTGATCCAATCAAGCTTAAAATAAATTTAATTAAATTATATTCAATTATACTTAATCTCAGCCCATTGACTTAATCAAATTAAGCCAATTGCAATCGAATTGCTAATCGATCCTCCTGCAATACTTGCACTAGGTTAAATGTCAATCGTATTGATCATTTAATCCTAGAATGATTCTTAATCGTTGATCAACCATCTGATCGGATCATGAACTCTAATGTGTGTGATCTCATAGATCCGAACCTAAGTTGGTAGCACAAGAATAAATTTCTGTACCAATCAAAGTGACCATCTAGCAATAATACCCGACGATCGGATAGGTCGAATGTGTAGAACAACATCCTTAGAACCCATGTGGATATAGTTTCCATATAATTCATCTCCTTGACCAAAATGATCATAGGATACCTTAGAGTTCAATTGTCAACTCTGATCAAGTTGTCCACATTGTATTTCAAAATATCAAATCCATCTGATGGATTACCCTGGCCAAGGTTTTGCTAAATTGAAATATAGTGACTCATTCTTCTCCAACTCTTGGAGTGGTCAATCCCATCTCGATCACACTCTGACTTTGCAGGTACTTGACTATGCTCAGAAGCCTTCCATCACTGAATTAGAAATTCAGTTAGTTCAGCACCAAAGCACAGTGAGTTGCTTGCAAGTCACTGAGGTGATCTCAGATCTAAGGGACACTTATACCTATATCCCATCAGAGACATTCTCAACAGTAGAATACTCTAAAGTTGGTCACGTTCAATGATGATGTATCCTTACATCTCATCTATATGCCATACTAGTGTCTCCACACTCTTTGGTTAAGAGAACAACCAACCTATATGGCCTACAGTGAACCTATGCTCGATAGAAGCTATCATCCTTATTAACAGCCTATCATTTGGTCATGAATAGTTTTAAGGACTAATCGATAAATTCTCTCTTTATCGAATCTAAATAGTCCTAAGGACTTCATCATAACAATGGAGTTCATTAGAAGATGAAAGCTTATGATGAAAATATCAAATATATTTTATTTATTAACAAATTAATTACCATACTTGGTTGCTTAACCGTCAACAGCTTGACGATTGGCTTTTGGGATATATTTTTTAACAACTCTCACTGATCCTAAAGCCACTCGGCACAGTATCTAATACCCATGTTTGACTTGTGGTTGTCGAACTCCTTTATCACCAAGGCTTTAGTGAAGGGGTCGGTCAGGTTCTCCTTTCCATCGATCTTCTGAAGATCGATGTCACCTCGATCCATGATCTCTCGGACCAGGTGGAAGTGGTGCAAAATGTGCTTCGTCTGCTGGTGTGCTTTGGGTTCCTTCACCTGAGCTATGGCACTAGTGTTATCGCAGTAGGGCAGGATCGAACCATTGAGGGAGGGTGCTACTCCAAACTCGATGATGAATTTCCTCAGCACACATCTTTCTTTGCGGCATCCAATGCTGTGATGTACTCCGCTTCACAAACAGAGTTTGCCACAGTATGCTGCTTGGAACTCTTCCAGCAGATAGCTCCACCATTCAGAGTAAAGATATAATCCGACACGCTTTTGCTGTCATCATGGTCAGATTGAAAGCTGGAGTCTATGAGCCCCACAAGTTTCAGATCTGACTCACCATAAACCAACCATTGGTCTTTAATATTTCTCAAATACTTAAGGATGGCTTTAACCACTTTCTAGTGATTTTCTCCAAGATCAGATTGGTATCTACTCACTACTCCTAGTGAGTATGCCACGTCTGATCTTATACATGTCATGGCATACATGATAGATCCCACGGTCGAAGTATATGGGACTCTACTCATATGCTCTCTCTCTTTAGGAGTTGTCAGACAATCTTTCTTAGAGAGAGAAATTTCATGGCCTATTGGTAGATAGCCCTTCTTAGAATTCTCCATGCTGAACCTCTTCAGCACAGTATCTATGTACATGGACTGGGATAATCCAAGCATCTTTTTAGATCTATCCCTATAGATCTTCATCCCTAGAATGTTGGATGCTTCACCCAAGTCTTCATGGAGAACTGCATGACAACCAAACTTTTATTCCCTGTAGTGCGGGGATGTCATTTTCGATTAAGAGAATGTCATCCATGTACAAGATAAGGAATACCACAACTGGACCATTTACCCATTTATAGATGCAGGGCTCTTCTCCGTTCTTAACGAAGCCATATGTTCTGATCACCTTATCAAAATATATGTTGCAACTCCGAGAAGCTTGCTTCAATTCATAAATGGATCTCTGAAGCTTGCACACCATGGACTCATCTGTGGATGTAAATTCCTTAGGTTGTATCATATACACCTCTTCGGTCAGCTCTCCATTCAAGAAAGCTGTCTTTACATCCATTTCCATATCTCATAATCTAGATGGACAGCTATTGTAAGCATTACCCAAATGGATTTGAGCATTGCCACTTGGGAAAATATCTCATCATAGTCAATACCATAATGTTGACGATACTCCTTGGCAACCAGATGGATTTTATAGGTCTCCACCTTTCTGTCTGCACCCCTTTTCCTTTTGAACACCCATTTACACCCAATGGGTTTAACCCCTTCAGGTGGGTCAACCAATGTCCATACATCGTTGACCTTCTTGGACTCCATTTCAAATTTCATGGCTTCAAGCCATTTCTTGAAATTAGGTCTCTGCATTGCATCCATATAAGTGATCGGATCCTCATCGTTCTCATCGAGTTCGATGGGATCACCGTCCCAGACCAAGAAACCGTAGTATTTGTCCGGCTGATGCGGTACTTATCGGATCACCTTAATGATGCAGGTACATTGGGCTTCAGATCTAATCTAATCAAATCTGACTCAGGTTCAGCTATTGGTATTGGTCCAGTTGGGAAATGTATCCCAAAAATCAATCATCAGCCTATTGACGGTTGAGCAATCTTGTATGGTAATTAATTTGTTAATAAATAAAATATATTTGGTATTTTCATCATAAGCATTCATCTTCTAATGAACTCCATTGTTATGATGAAGTCCTTAGGACTATTTAGATTGGATAAAGAGAGAATTTTTCGATTAGTCTTTAAAACTATTCACGACTAAATAATAGGCTGTTAATAAGGACGACAGCTTCTATTGAGTATAGGTCACTATAAGCCATATGGGTTGGTTGTCCTCTTAACCAAGGAGTGTGGAGACACTAGTATGGCATACAGATGAGATGTAAGGGTACATCATCATTGAACGTGACCAACTCTAGAGCATTCTGCTGTCGAGAATGTCTCTGATGGATATACGTATAAGTATCCCTTAGACCTGAGATCACCTCAGTGACTTGCAAGCAACTCACTGTGCTTTGGTACGGGACTAACTGAATTTCTAATTCAGTGATGGAAGGCTTCTGGACATAGTCAAGTACTTGCGAAGTCAAAGTGTGATCGAGATGGGATTAACCACTCCAAGAGTTGGAGAAGAATGAGTCACTATATTTTAATTTAGCAAAACCTTGGCCAGGATAATCCATCAGATGGATTTGATATTTTAAAATACAATGTGGACAACTTGATTAGAGTTGATAGTTGAACTCTGAGGTGTCCTATGATCATTGTGGTCAAGGAGATGAATTATATGAAAACTATATCTACATGGGTTCTAAGGATGTTGTTCTACACATTCGACCTATCCAATCGTCAGGTACCATTACTAGATGGTCACTTCGATTGATATAAAAATTTGTTTCTATACTACCGATTTAGGTTCGAACCTATGAGATCACACACATTAGAGTTCATGATCCGATCGGATGGTTGATCAATGATTAAGAATCATTCTAGGGTTAAATGATCAATACGATTGACATTTAACCTAGTACAAGTGTTGCAGGAGGATCGATTAGCAATTCAATTGCTAATTGACTTAATTTGATTAAGCCAATGGACTGAGATTAAGTCTAATTGAATATGATTTAATTAGATTTAATTTGGGCTTGATTAGATCAAGTCCAATTGGCTTATTGGATAAGCCAAGTGCAAAGAAAAAACTAGTCCTAGTTCAATTAGGACTTGGGTCAACCTAATTTTAATTTGATTAAAAAATTAAATCAAATTTAAATTTAATTTAATCTGATTAAATTAAATTTTTAATTAGATTAAGACTTATTTTAATTGAGTTGATCTAATTTTATTTTAATTTAGTTTGAGAAACCAAATTAAAACAAGTCATAAGATAGAATCCTAGTAAGACTAGGATTCTACCTTGCGCCACATAAGCCCCCCCACGCCCTCTCTCTTATTCCACGCCAATCCCCTCTTATTTTGTGCTACAAAAGCCCTCTCCCAGGTCTTTCCTACATCCAAAAGGTTTTCTCTCTTCTTTCATACATGGAAAGTGGTTGTGTATCAAATCAGAGTAGGAACAAGTTTGGATTTCAAATTCTATGAGATAGAGTTTTAGAAATCCAAAACTCTTTCCTTCTTACACCGAATTTACCCAAATTTTTTCTAAAATTTTTATGGCTTTTAGGGCACACATTGTGACCCTTTGCTGGTGGTCCAAGCACAAAAATAAGGAGGAGGCACCCAACTGCATGTTTGGATAAGCCTTGACTATGTATTTGACCTAGACAAGGACTCTATCATATATCTCTCTATAAAATGAGTGTCTTCATAAAATTTTTGGAGAACATAGAGATTTGAGAGACCTTTGGGGCATCCAAAACTTAGAGAGAAAAACTTTTGGTTTGTGGAGATATATAGACACAAGATAGGGTGTCTAGGAGAGAGTAAAGAGAAGAAGAAGAGGGTCTTCTTCTAGGGTTGTTAGTTTCATCTATTTTCTTCCTCCATCTTGAGTTTTCTAAGAGCATCTTAGATCTAAAACTCCTCTTCTTACTTCTCATCCTTGAAAGAGCTCAAATCAAGAAGAAAGAGGCACCTGATCAACCATCGAAGAAAAATCAGTGCAGTACTAGCATACTGTGCTGATTTCCTGAAGTAGGACTTCTGGTCGAGATTCGTGGGCTCGTGTGGATGACTCCTAGAGATTAGACGTATGTGTGGTTTATAGCATCATCCTCAAGACCAGATCAGAAAGGTTAGAACGTCTAACTTGCAAGGTAATAGATCTGATCTATTGTTTAATACATACATTAGATGTAGTATAGAAACATGTTGATATGATCAATATGTAGTTCATGCTCTATATATTTTAATTTTTGATTTAATACTATATAATAATTATAATAGGATCTTAGATCTAGAGATTTTCTAATTTTAAAAAATAAAATTTGATTTATTTTAGTCTTTCGCTGCCTGATCTTGAAAAAGTTTTAAGATCTACCCCTGAAACCCTTTATCTGGTTCCTTAAATTGGTATCAGAGCCTAGGTTTTTATTACATGATAATTTATACATGCTTAGATTATTCTTAGATTAGATCTTATTTATAATTTAATTATTAGATCTGAAATTAAAATTTTAGATCGATCATGAACTGCAAGGTTGTCCTGCTGTAAGGTTTACCCCTTACAGTGCAAAGGTTGTCCTAGTTCGTGTAGATCTATCTTTAATCATAAATTTATTAGATATGATCTAGATTAAATTTATAATTTATTAGATTTAAAAAATATTTAAATCTAAAATAAAATCTTTTTGCTAATAATTTTTGTGCAAAGAAATTGTTTAAAGTTGAAATGGTTTCAATTTCATGAACCTGTTTAGATTAGATTTAAAGTAGTTTCATGTTTATTTCATTTGCATCTTGATTATGAATCAAACATGTAATATGGTTGGTAGAACCATATTATAAAATTATTTTACAAATATAAAAATTATTTTGAAAAGCTAAATCCAACCCTCAGCCCAAAACTTAATTAAGAATTAAGTTGTTTGATTAGGTTCTAGGATTGTGAATTGAAGAACCTAAGACACAAACCATAACACATTGGGTTAATGGGTTAGTGGAAATTAGGTCCATTAATTGGGTTAGACCTATGGTTAGATTAAAGATGGACTTAATTAGAGAATTTACTAAATCTAATCAATTGTTGTTTTAGATTAGGTCAAAGATTCTCTAGATCAATTACAATAATTGTAGTTGGTCAAGTCCATGTCTTTAACGAGAACCAAATGGACTTGATTCTTGGCTAAGTGGTCTAGTATGAACTGTTAGGTTGATCTAATCAAAACTAATTAAACCAGTTGGTGTCTAAGGTAAACTAAACCGGTGGTTTTTAATTGGGAGCTCGCTTACCTGGCCATTTTTGATGGTGTCTAAGGTAAGCTTTGGCCGACCCTCCCACTGATCGAACTTACCTGACCTCTTGGTGAAATTATATTTTGATCGGATCACTTGACTATTTGAGCTAACCCATGTCAGCTAGGTAAATCAGTATGACTGATTTAGGTGCTCCTAGACCAGCCCTTTTAATGATCTCCCTTAAGCTGACTTGGTGAAGCCAGTGGGAGGATCATGATAAGCTGGTTTATCTGACCTCATCCTCTAAATTATTTAAATCTTCTAAAATTATTAGGTCCTTATAATGATAAAGTTATGGAGATAACTGAGTCAAAGCCTCCCGTTAAGGTGTTTGATAATGAGTCCATTAACTCAATAATCATTGCAGACCCAAAGGCCTGTGCTTGTTGACTAATGGAATTATCACTCATCATATGACGACTTAGAAGTGTCTCTCTAATGGTGGTTAGGTGAGCCAACTAAAGTTGGACTTAATCATTCGTTGGTTAGATGCACCAAGTATGGTCATGTTAATGGTTTGACCTAATCGGATCCTTACAGTGGAGGCCAAAGCCTACTGATTAGGTTTCTGAGGTAAAATTAAAATTACTAAAAATTATTTAGAGAAATAATTGATTATGAACCTATCCTTAGATGTACATGGGTTGGCCAACCAAAGTTGGGTTGTGTGCAGTCTAAGTGGATTCTAGTACCCACTAAGGAATTAGGATAATTCTTCGAATTGGAGGTAGAGGCTACCAATTTGAATAAAATAGTGGGAGAAAACTTTTTATTAAAGTCTAAATCTTTAGATTTAATGAATTAATTACTAATTAGGTTATGATTTTCCTTCGAGCCGATATGGCCACTTCACTATCGCTTCGATCATTGTTGGATAATGATAAGTTGGTGGGACCCAACTTTGATAGCTGGTACCGAAAGTTGAAGATAGTCCTGAAGCATGAACAGATCTTATATGTGATAATGGATCCTGCACCTGAGAAGCCAGCTGCCAATGCACGTGGAACAGTCAAAGATACTTACCAGAAGTGGCTCAGTGATCAGACCACAGTGCGCTGTATCATGCTGGTTGCCATGAGTGATGAGTTTAGTCACAGATTTGAGATGGCTCAGCCAAAGGATATGCTTCAAGTGTTGGAGGATACCTTTGGCACATCTAATGACGTGGAGAGGCACAAGACTAGTTGTGCCATCTTCAACGCCAAAATGCGGGATGGTGCCTCTGTCACTGATCATGTATTGTACATGATCGAGCTAATGGAATGATTGAGCAAGCTCGGCTTTTCCTTGCATGAGTAGCTTGGGAAAGATGCAATACTGAACTCGCTTCCCAAGTCTTATCTCCTATTCCTCACTCATTATAGAATGACAAAGTCTGTAGTAAACTACCATGGGTTACTGGGGTTGCTTCAAAACTTTGAGAAGGATCACCAACTCCACAAGGAGTCAGAAAACATAGTGGGAGGTTCGTCTTCTGGTTCTTGACCCTTTAAGAAAGGAAAGAAGAACAAGAAGAAGAAAGTGAAGAAGGTGCAAGCTCAGGTTGGGACATCAGTGTAGGGCCTGACCAGAAAGATCAAGCCCGATAAGAGTCTATTCTACTGGCAAGCACCCTAGATTAGATAGTGTGTCAGATATCTACTTATGGCACTATAGGCTAGGTCATTTAAACAAGAACAAAATAAACAGGTTTACTCAAGAGAAAATCCTCGAAGTCAGTGATTGTGAATCACTTCCAACCTATGAGTTCTATCTTCTTGATAAAATGATCAAGTCACCTTTTACTGAAAAAGGTGAGAGAGCTACTGAGCTCTTGGGTCTAGTACATAGTGATGTATGCGGACCCATGAGCACAACTACTAGAGGTGGATATTTCTACTTCATAACTTTCATGGATGATCTATCCAGATATGGATATGGCTATCTGATGAAACATAAGTCAGATTCATTTGAAATATTCAAACGATTCTGAAGTGAAGTAGAAAAATAAACTGGGAAGAGCATTAAAACTCTTCGATCTGATCGAGGAGAGGAATATCTTTCTAGTGAGTTTTTCACATATCTAGGAGAGAATGAGATTATCTCCCAATGGACTCCTCCAGAAATACCACAGTATAATGGTGTGTCTGAAAGGAGAAATCGGACTCTGTTAGACATGGTCCGATCCATGATGGGTTTTGCTAGCTTGTCGATATCATTCTAGGGATATGCACTCGAATCGATCTGTTATCTATTAAGTAGGGTTCCAAGTAAGTCTGTAATTAAGACTCCATATGAGATATGAACAGGGTGTAAGCCAGCACTTTCACACCTTAGGGTCTGGGGTTGTCCGGCCTATGTCAAATGATTAGTCACAGACAAACTTGGACCTGGGTCTGACAAATACACATTCATAGGGTACCCCAAAGAGACCAAAAGATATTTTTCTATCATGCTGATGAACAAAAGGTGTTCGTCAGCCTTAAGGCAATCTTTTTAAAAAAGGAGTTCCTTGGTGAAGGAACCGTTGCCTCTAAGATTGAACTTGATAAAGTTCAACAGATAGAAAACCGACACCAATAGCTGAACCTGAGTCGGATTTGATTAGATCTGATCTAGAGCCCAATGTACCTGCATCATTTAGGCAATTCGATAGAGTACCGCATCAGCTGGACAAATACTATGGTTTCTTGGTCCGGAACGATGATCCCATCGAACTCGATGAGAACGATGAGTATCCGATCACCTATATGGATGCAATGCAGAGACCTAATTTTGAGAAATGGCTTGAAGCCATGAAATTCGAAATGGAGTCCATGAAGGTCAACGATGTATGGACATTAGTTGACCCACCTGAAGGGGTTAAACCCATTGGGTGTAAATGGGTATTCAAAAGCAAAAGGAGTGCAGACGAAAAGGTGGAGACCTATAAAGCCCATTTGGTTGCCAAAGGACATCGTCAACATTATGGTATTTACTATGATGAGATATTTTTTCCTGTGGTAATGCTCAAATCCATTCGATAATGCTTGCAATAGCTGCCCATCTGGATTATGAGATCTGACAAATAGATGTAAAAATAGCTTTTCTGAATGGAGAGCTGACCGAAGAGGTGTATATGATACAACCTGAGGGGTTTACATCCACAGATGAGTCCAAGGTGTGCAAGCTTCAGAGATCCATTTATGGATTGAAGCAAGCCTCTCGGAGTTGGAACATGAATTTTGATAAGATGATCAAAACGTATGGCTTCGTTAAGAATGGAGAAGAGCCCTGCATCTATAAATGGGCAAATGATCCAGTTGTGGTATTCCTTGTCTTGTACGTGGATGACATTCTCTTAATCGAGAATGACATTCCCGCACTATAGGGAATAAAAGTTTGGTTGTCATCGCAGTTCTCCATGAAGGACTGGTGAAGCATCCTACATCATAGGGATGAAGATCTATAGGGATAGATCTAAAAAGATGCTTGGGTTATCCCAGTCTACATACATAACATTATGCTGAAGAGGTTCAGCATAGAGAATTTTAAGAAGGACTATCTACCGATAGGCCATGGAATTTCTTTCTCTAAGAAGGATTATCGACAACCCCTGAAGAGAGAGCGTATGAGTAGAGTCTCATATGCTTCGACTGTGGGATCTATCATGTACGCCATGACATGTCAAGACCAGATGTGGTATACTCACTAGGAGTAGTGAGTAGATACCAATCTGATTTTGGAGAAAATCACTGAAAAGTGGTTAAAGCCATCCTTAAGTATTTGAGAAATACTAAGGACCAATGGTTGATTTATGGTGAGTCAGATTTAAAACTTGTGGGGTTGCAGACTCCAGCTTTCAATCTGACCATGATGACAGCAGAAGCGTGTCGGGTTATATCTTTACTCTGAATGGTGGAGCTATCTTCTAGAAGAGTTTCAAGCAGCATACTGTGGCAGACTCTATTTGTGAGGCGGAGTATATCGCAGCATCGGATGCTGCGAAGGAAGCTGTGTGACTGAGAAAATTCATCACCGAGCTCAGAGTAGCATCCTCCGTTGATGGTTCGGTCCTGCTCTACTACGACAGCACTGGTGCCATAGCTCAAGTGAAGGAATCCAAAGCACACCAGTGGATGAAGCATATTTTGCACCGCTTCCATCTCGTCTAGGAGGTCATGGATCGAGGTGACGTCAACCTTCAGAAGATCGACGGAAAGGAGAACCTGACCGACCCCTTCACTAAAGCCCTGACGATAAAGGAGTTCGACAACCACAAATTGAAGATGGGTATTAGATACTGTGCGAGTGGCTTTAGGATAAGTGAGAGTTGTTAGAAAATGTATCCCAAAAATCAATCGTCAGTCTGTTGACGGTTGAGCAATCTTGTATGGTAATTGATTTGTTAATAAATAAAATATATTTGGTATTTTCATCATAAGCATTCATCTTCTAATGAACTTTGTTATTATGATGAAGTCCGTAGGACTATTTAGATTCGATAAAGAGAGGATTTATCGATTAGTCTTTAAAGCTGTTCATGATCAAATGATAGGCTGTTAATAAGGACGACAGCTTCTATCGAGCATAGGTTGCTGCAGGCCATATGGGTTGGTTGTCCTCTTAACCAAGGAGTGTGGAGACACTGGTATGGCATACAGGTGAGATGTAAGCATACATCATCGTTGAACGTGACCAACTCCAAAGCATTCTGCTGTCAAGAATGTCTCTGATGGGATATTGGTATAAGTGTCCCTTAGACCTGAGATCATGTCATGCCCCCGACCCAGATTTGAATCGAGGGTCATGGCAACTGCTGCATACTCATAGAATACCTTTCCCATAAGCATGCAAGGCATCTCATTATGATATCTTCACACATAAAGTTAAATATTTTTTAAATTATTAACAAATCAAACCTTAGTTTGAAATAACAAATCAAAACTCAGTGTCCAAAAGAAAAATAATTGTCTGACAAAGTCAACACTAAAAAAAATAAAAGTCTTGAATCAATTTTGAGAAAATCTTAAATCAAATGAGCTAACTCCATCTCTAATCGCTCTCCCAACCAAAATTCCGCATCACTCTAATTTTCTAGATCTGTAAGAAAAACATAAAACTCATCATGAGCTAAATAGCCCAGTAAGTAGTGTATACCTTTAACTGAATAAATCAGGCAAATAATACTATACATATCGATTTACTGATAATAGCAAAATCAATATGAAATTTTCATGAAATCATAATCATACTATCAATCATATATAACGTTCAATTCATCATAATTTCAAATTATGCTTATCATCTTAAATTCATCAATTTCTTAAGTTCTTCTTACCAACCATGACTATGACCACATTATCCCTGTAGCAGGATCATAATACCGCATATCTGCTTGCGGTGGACTGCGAATCATCTGGCAGCCAAGTCCTTTGGAACTACTGGTCTCGCTGGTGGTTTGTCGCTGATCTCTCTGGCGACATGTCGCTGGTCTCGCTGGGGATATAAACCCTCAGGAGAGTCAATTACCAACGTATATGCCCCCATTGGCGGAGTCCTTAATACAGTCAGGTTGTCATTTTCATATTATCTTCTAATTCATATATTATTTTCAAAAATAATATAAATAAATGATATTCGAGTCAAATTAATCATATCATTCTTTATGATCATACATCATCATAATAATTTTTCAACAAATAACTTCAATCATAAATAATCTCTACAATTAACTTTAATCATAAATAATTTCAATAATTATTTCAATAAATAATTTCAATCACAAGCATGCATAAATTTATTTAATTCAGAATTTATAATTTATCAGATAAATTTAATAAAAGTAAACACTACTTATCTCAAAAAAAAATTCAAACTAAGAATTCTAGAAGTCTTAAAAATCGTTCTCTGAACTTGATACGTCAAATATCATATTTTTGATCAAAATTTTATCGAATTAAAAATAATTAAAATTGTTAAAATCTAATGTCCCCACGTGGATCAACTTGACGACAGCATCTAGAATTTTCGGACTAATCCATGAAAACCCTACTTATATTTCTTTTAATTATTATTATTATATTTTTTTTTATTATTATTTTTTATTATTTTTATTTTTATTATTTTAATTAATTCCATAAATCCTAAAAATCTAAAAGAGAGAGAGAGAGAGAGTTTCTCTCTCCTTTTTTTTTCTTTTTCTTTTCTTTTCTTTTTTTTTCTTTTTCTTCTTTTTCTTCTATTCTTCTTCTCGGCTCCTTCCACGTCGGAACAGAGGACCGGTGGTCCACTCCTTTTGCCGGGCCATTCAGGCCGCGGTCGCCACGGCGGAGACCGGCAGCAGAGGGGGTCCGCTACCTCGGTTACGGAGAGGCAGCTGGCAGTTGATTGCGATCGCCGGTGCTGGAAAATCTAAGGGAAAAGAGGCCAAAACAGGGGTCTCTTTTCCAATCAAAAATCAGCGACACCCGTCGTCGGTAGTCACGCGCAAAGGTACGGGAGGAAGGGGAAGGAAAAGAGGAAAGGGAGGAAGACTTCGACCTCTGGTGACCCCACCGATGAGAAATCACGGCAAGAACAAAACGGTGTCCGTGGCTCCGAATCGAAAAATCATGGAGAAGGAGAGGGGAAGAGGGCTGATGATCGATTTCTAAGGAAAGGGGGGGTCTTTTTATAGAGGGCCCTAGGACTTCGAGAGGTCCTAGGACTCCCGATTCACCCAGGTTTCGTCGAAGAAGAAGACTCCTATCGGGAGTCTTCTTCCCGATTTTTCTCCTGTTTTTTTTTTTTTTGGGCTTGGGTCTTGCTAGATGGGCTTGGGCTATAACATTCTTCACCCCTAAAAGAAATTTCATCCTCAAAATTTTTCATACCTGTGGTCTCGAAGAGCTGGGGATATTTTTGCTTCATTTCTTCTTCTAGCTCCCAAGTTGCTTCTCTTTCCGAATGTCGACTCCACTATACCTTGACATAAGGAATGTTGCGACATCTCAGCACTGTTCTTTATGGTCCTCGATCCGTATCAGATATTCTTCATATGATAGATCTTTTCTGGCTTGCACTGGTTCAAGTTCCACGATGTGACTTGGGTCTGATAAATATTTCTTTAATATAGAAACATGAAAAACATTATGTACTCCTGTAAGTGAAGGTGGTAAGGCAAGTCTATAAGCCACCTCACCAATTCTTTCCAAAATCTCAAACGGACCCACATATCTAGGATTCAATTTACCACGAATGCCAAATCTTGAGATTCCTTTTGAAGGAGATACTTTGAGAAATACATGGTCACTGACTTGAAATTTTAATTTTCGTCTCCTGTTATCTGCATAACTTTTCTGTCTGCTTTGTGCTGCCCGAAGTCGTTCTTTAATTAATTGAATCTTCTCGACTGCTTGTTGAACAAGTCGGGACCCAATATTCTCCGCTCACCAACATCATCCCAGTGAATCGGTGATCGACATCTTCTACCATATAAAGCTTCATAAGGTGCCATACCAATGCTAGCCTGATAACTGTTATTGTAAGCGAACTCAATCAAAGGTAGATGCTCATCCCATGAACTTTTCATATCCAAAATACAGGTTCTCAACATATCTTCTAAGATCTGAATAGTTCTCTCTGACTGACCATCAGTCTATGGATGAAAAGCTATACTGAAGTTCAATTTTGTTCCTAATGCCTTGTGTAAGCTCTTCCAAAATTGTGATACAAATCTGGTGTCTCGATCCGATACGATGGTCACTGGAATTTTATGTAGCCTTACAATTTCTTTCATATACAACTTTGCTAGTCTTTCCAAAGTAAATCCAACTCTAATTGGTAGAAAATGTGCAGACTTTATCAATCGGTCCACAATCACCCAGGCTGCATCATTTTTACTTGGAGTCTTAGGTAGTCCAGTTACAAAATTATAGTGATATGTTCCCACTTCCATACTGGAATATCAAGAGGTTGAAGTAGTCCCACAGGTCTCTAATGTTTAGCTTTAACTTGTTGACATACCAAACATTGAGCCACGAATTGAGCGATCTCTCTCTTTATATTATTCCACCAGTACATTTCTTTAAGTCTCTATCATCTTAGTACCTCCCAGATGAACTGTATAACCGGTCTGATGTGCCTCCTGAAGTATTTCATGCTTGAGTACTGAATCATTGGGTATGCAAATCCTATTTTCGAACCTCAACAACCATCTTCATGTATCTTGAATTCAGATTGAACACCAGCTTCCACTGAATTTCTTATTTTCATTAGTTATGGATCATCATTCTGGGCAACTGTAATTCTTTCAATGAGTGTTGGCTGAACCCTCATGTTGGCTAACCATACTGTTAAGTCATATATTCGGATGTCTAATTCCAATTTTCTTATATCTTCCAATAATTTGCTTTGATGTGTGATTAAAACTGCCAAATTTCCCACAGATTTTCTACTAAGGGCATCAGCAACAACATTAGCTTTTCCGGGATGATAATGGATTGTTAAATCATAATCTTTCAACAGTTCTAACCACCTTCTCTGTCTCATGTTTAATTCTTTCTGCGTAAAAATATACTTCAAACTCTTATGATCCATAAATACTTCACACTGCGCACCGTATAAGTGATGTCTCCAAATTTTTAGGGCAAAAATCACTGCAGCTAATTCCAAATCATGTGTCGGATAATTCTGTTCATATGGTTTCAATTGCCTTGAGGCGTAGACCACTACCTTACCATGTTGTATCAATACACAACCGAGTCCCTTTTTAGATGCATCACTATATATTGTGAATCCTTCATTTCCTGTTGGTATAGTAAAGATAGGGGCTGAAACTAACCATTGTTTTAACCCTTGAAAACTCTGTTCATAATCTTCGATCCACTCAAATTTAATCCCTTTTTGAGTAAGATGAGTCAAAGGTGCAGCTATGCGGGAGAATCTTCTACAAATCGTCTGTAATATCCTGTCATTCTCAGAAAGCTTTGAATCTCGGAGATATTTGTAGGTCTGTTCCACTGCATCACAGCTTCCACTTTTGCTGGATCCACAGAAATTCCATCTTTAGATACGATGTGTCCTAAAAGGACTATTTTGTCCAACCAAAATTCACATTTTTTAAATTTGGCATAAAGCTTTTCTTTCCTCAATATTTGTAGTACACACCGTAAATGTTCTTCATGCTCCAATTTGCTTCTTGAATAGATCAAGATATCATCAATAAACACGACAACAAACTTATCAAGATAAGATCTGAATATTCGGTTCATTAAATCCATAAAGGCTGCTGGAGCATTGGTTAACCCAAAAGGCATCACTAGAAATTCATAATGTCCATAACGAGTTCTAAATGCAGTCTTTGGTATGTCCTCTGTTTTAATTTTTAACTGATGATATCCTGAACGAAGATCAATTTTAGAAAAGACTTGTGCACCTTACAGCTGATCAAACAAATCATCGATTCAAGGTAGAGGATACTTATTTCTGATAGTATTCTTATTCAACTCTCTATAGTCGATATAAAGTCTCATACTACCATCCTTCTTCTTCACAAATAAGACTGGAGCTCCCCAAGGAGATACACTAGGCCTTATAAAATCTTTATCCAATAAATTCTGTAATTGGTCTTTTAACTCCTTCAACTCCATAGGGGCCATTCTGTAAGGAGCTTTAAAAATCGAACTGGTATTGGGTGCCAACTCAATGGTAAATTCAATTTCTCTGTCTGGTGGTAGTCTGACTAAATCATCAATAAATACATCCAAAAATTTATTTATGATAGGAATATCCTGTAACTTCAATTCATCATGTTCTTTATTCTTTATTGATACTAGGTAACCTCTACATCCCTTTCTTAGCATCTGTCTAGCTTGCACAAATGAAATAATACGTGGAGGGGTGGTTCCTGTACTTCCATCAAAACTGAATGTTAATTCTTTCGGTATGTGAAAGTTCACTCTCTTTCCATGACAATCTACAGAGGCATGATAAGTAGCCAGCCAATCCATTCCTAGAATGACATCGAAATCATGCATATCCAGGACCACCAAATCTATCGGTAATTCTCTTTCTCCTATTCTGATACTACATGACTTGCACACACTTTCGGTACTCAGAATACCCCCTACTGGTGTCTCAACATATAATTTGATTTTCATAGGTTCACATACTATATCATGTTGTCTAATAAAAGTAGTGGATATAAAGGAGTGTGTAGCACCAGAATCAAACAAAACTGAAGCATGAATACCAGATACAGGAATGATACCTGTCACCATAGCATTGGAGGCCTGAGCATCCTGTTGTGTGAGTGCATAGATCCTTCCTTGAGTTTTCGACCTTTGACCTCCGTCCTTTGTTTGTGTGGATCTATTTTCATCCATCTGGGGGCAATCTGCAATCTTGTATCCTTTCTGTCCACATCTAAAATATAAACCAGTATTCTATGGGCAATTAGAAGACTCATGCTCTCTTCGGCCACATCTCGAACATCTAGCTGCCTCATTTTCATGATTCTTATCAATTGCTGGCTTCTTTGCTAGACCTTTATTGTTCTGATTTCGTCCTTGAGTTCCATCAAACCTACTTTTCTTCTTCTGATTCCGTTCTCTCTCTGTATGAGATTCATTAACTTCCCTCTCAATTATTAGAGCTTCATTCACAACTGAGGTATAAGTAGTTAACTCATAGGGTACAACTTATTTTCTAATTTCTGTCTTCAGTTCCATTTTAAATTTATGTACTCTGTCTTGTTCAATCTCAACTAATCTTGGAACAAACTTGGCTAACTCTGTGAATTTAGCTTCATATTCTGCAACGGATCTGTTCCCCTGTTTCAGATGAATGAACTCCTGCTCTTTCTGTATTCTGATACTTTGGGAGAAATACTTGTCAAAGAATTCATCTCAAAATCTCTCCCAAGTGAGTGGTATCCTATCGTGCTCATATTTTTGTTCCAGTATACGCCACCAGTTGTATGCCTCGTCTTGTAATAGATATGCTGTGAAGCGGATCTTCTCTTCATCTTGGCATTCTTGCACGATGAATGCCTTCTCCATTTCCATAATCCAGTTATCTGCTTCTAGTAGCTCGATGGTCCCTTTGAAGGCTAGAGGGGCTAGCTTCTTAAATTCGATGATATTATTTCTCTGCATCAGATGTTCTCCATGTCCAAGTGTTGGTGGAAAATGCTGACGGGGCTGTACATGTTGTTGTGAAGTAATTGTTGCTGTGTTTGAACTCCTCCGATCAGAGTTTGCATTAGTTGAGTCATGTTTGGCTCCTCCTGTACTGTCAGAGTATTATCGGTAGGATCAAGGATTCCCTCCTACTGAGTTGTGCCGCTATTTAATTAGGGAGTGTTATCGCCAAGTGGATTTGATGTCCCTCCTATCGCTCCTTGAGTATTCTTCGCTCGTCATGGAGGCATATTGACCTATGATAAATTGAGGTAAATAACTTATCCTTAATAAGGTTATAACTTACTTGTGATAGGTCAAATCATAATCATCATAACTAACCTTTCAATTTCCTAATATCTACCCATCACTCGCTCACTCTATTCTACATGTCTTTATCTATCTACTTATGCTCTGATACCATATTAATTGTCACACCCCCGACCCGAGATTTGAATCGAGGGTCATGGCAACCACCGCATACTCATAAAATACCTTTCCCATAAGCATGCAAGGCATCTCATTATGATATCTTCACACATAAAGTTAAATCATTTTTTAAATTATTAACAAATCAAACCTTAGTTCAAATAACAAATCAAAACTCAGTGTCCAAAAGAAAAATAATTATCTGACAAAGTCAATACTAAAAAAAAATAAAAGTCTTGAATCAATTTTGAGAAAATCCTAAATCAAATGAGCTAACTCCATCTCTAATCGCTCTCCCAACCAAAATTCTGCATCACGCTAATTTTCTGGATCTGTAAGAAAAACATAAAACTCATCATGAGCTAAATAGCCCAGTAAGCAGTGTATACCTTTAACTGAATAAATCAGGCAAATAAAACTATACATATCGATTTATTGATAATAGCAAAATCAATATGAAATTTTTATGAAATCATAATCATACTATCAATCATATATAATGTTCAATTCATCATAATTTCAAATTATGCTTATCATCTTAAATTCATCAATTTCTTAAGTTCTTCTTACCAACCATGACTATGACCACATTATCCCTGTGGCAGGGTCATAATACCGCGTATCTGCTTGCGGTGGGTTGCGAATCATCTGACAGCCAAGTCCTTTGGAACCGCTGGTCTCGCTGGCAGTTTGTCGCTGGTCTCTTGGTGACATGTCGCTGGTCTTGCTGGCGACATAAATCCTCAGGACAGTCAATTGCCAACGTATATACCCCCATTGGTGGGGCCCTTAACATAGTCAGATTGTCATTTTTATATTGTCTTCCAATTCATATATTATTTTCAAAAATAATATAAATAAATAATATTTGAGTCAAATCAATCATATCATTCTTTATGATCATACATCATCATAATAATTTTTTAACAAATAACTTCAATCATAAATAATCTCTACAATTAACTTTAATCATAGATAATTTAATAATTATTTTTATAAATAATTTCAATCACAAGCATGCATAAATTTATTTAATTCAAATTTATAATTTATCAGATAAATTCAATAAAAGTAAACACTACTTACCTCAAAAAAAAATTCAAACTAAGAATTCTAGAAGTCTTGAAAATCTTCTCTGAACCTGATACGTCAAATATCATATTTTTGATCAAAATTTTATCGAATTAAAAATAATTAAAATTGTAAAAATCTAATATCCCCACATGGATCAACTTGACGACAGCATCCAGGATTTTTGGACTAATCCATGAAAATCCTACTTATATTTCTTTTAATTATTATTATTATATTTATTTATTTTTATTATTTTTTATTATTTTTATTTTTTTTAATTAATTCCATAAATCCTAAAAATCTAAGAGAGAGAGAGTTTTTTTTTCTTTTTCTTTTCTTTTCTTTTTTTTTCTTTTTCTTCTTTTTCTTCTGTTCTTCTTCTCGGCTCCTTCCATGCCGGAACAGAGGATCGGCGGTCCCCCCTTTTGTCGGGCCATTTAGGCCACGGCTGCCACGACGGAGACCGACGGTAGAGGGGGGCCGCTCCCTCGGTTACGGAGAGGCATGGCCGGTGGTTGATTGCGATCACCGGCATCAGAAAATCCAAGAAAAAAGAGGCCAAAATAGGGTTCTCTTTTCTGACCAAAAATTGGCGACATCCGTTGCCGGTAGTCACGCGTAAAGGTATGGGAGGAAGGGGAAGGAAGAGAGGAAAGGGAGGAAGACTTACTTCAACCTCCAGTGACCCCACCGATGAGAAATCATGGCAAGAACAAAATGGTGTCCGCGGCTCTGAATCGAAAAATCAGGGAGAAGGAGAGGGGAAGAGGGCCGATGATCGATTTCTAAGGAAAGGGGGGGGTCTTTTTATAGAGGGCCCTAGGACTTCGAGAGGTCCTAGGACTCCCGATTCACCTAGATTTCATCAGAGAAGAAGACTCCTATCGGGAGTCTTCTTTTCGATTTTTCCCTTATTTTTTTTTTTTTGGGCTTGGGTCTTGCTAGATGGGCTTGGGCTATAACAGATCACCTTAGTGACTTGCAAGCAACTCACTGTACTTTGGTACTGGACTAACTGAATTTTTAATTCAGTGACGGAAGGCTTCTGGGCATAGTCAAGTACTTACGAAGTCAGAGTGTGATCGAGATGGGATTGACCACTCCAAGAGTTGGAGAAGAATGAGTCGCTGTATTCAATTTAGCAAAACCTTGACCAGGGTAATCCATCAGATAGATTTGATATTTTGAAATACAATGTGGACAACCTGATCAGAGTTGCCAGTTAAACTCTGTGGTGTCCTATAGTCATTTTGGTCAAGGGGATGAATTATATGAAAACTATATCTGCATGGGTTCTAAGGATGTTGTTCTACACATTCGATCTATCTGATCGTCGGGTACCATTGCTAAATGGTCACTTCGATTAGTACAGAAATTTATTTCTGTACTACCAACTTACATTCAGACCTATGAGGTCACACACATTAGAGTTCATGATCCGATCGGATGGTTGATCAATGATTAAGAATCGTTCTAGGGTTAAATGATCAATACGATTGACATTTAACCTAGTGCAAGTGTTGCAGGAGGATCGATTAGCAATTCGATTGCTAATTGGCTTAATTTGATTAGCCAATGGGATAGGATTAAGTCTAATTAAATATGATTTACTTAAATTTAGTTTGGGCTTGATTAGATCAAGTCCAATTGGTTTATTGGATAAGCCAAGTGTAAGGAAAAAACTAGTCCTAGTTCAATTAGGACTTGGGTCAACCTAATTTTTAATTTGATTAGAAAATTAAATCTAATTTAAATCTAATTTAATCTGATTAAATTAAATTTTTAATTGGGTTAAGACCTATTTTAATTAGATTGATCTAATTTTGTTTTGATTTAGTTTGAGAAACTAAATTAAAACAAGTTATAAGATAGAATCCTAGTAAGACTAGGATTCCACCTTGCACCACATAAGCCCACCCCACACCCTCTCTCTTATTCCACACTAATTCCCTCTTATTTTGTGTGACAAAAGCCCTCTCCCAGGTCTTTCCTACATCTAAAAGGTTTCCTCTCTTCTTTCATACATGAAAAGTGATTGTGGATCAAATCAAAGTAGGAATAAGTTTAGATTTTAAATTCTATGAGATAGAGTTTTAGAAATCCAAAACTCTTTCCTTTTTGCATCAAATTTATCCAAATTTTTTCTAAGATTTTTATGACTTTTAGGGCACACATTGTGCACCATTTTCTAGTGGTCCATGCATGAAAATAAAAAGGAGGTGCCCAAGAGTTGGGCACCCCTTATCTTGCCCTGTTTGGATAAGCCTTGACTAGGTATTTGACCTAGACAAGGACTCTATCATATATCTCTCTTTAAAATGAGTTTCTTTATAAAATTTTTGAATAACATAGAGATTTGAGAGGCCTTTGGGGCATCCAAAAATTAGAGAGAAAGACTTTTGGGTTGTGGAGATATAATAAACACAAGACAGGGTATCTAGGAGAGAGTAAAGAGAAGAAGAAGAGGGTCTTCTTCTAGGGTTGTTAGTTTCATCTCTTTCCTTCCTCCATCTTGAGTTTTCTAAAAGCATCTCAGATTTAAAACTCCTTCTCCTACTTCTCATCTTTGGAAGAGCCCAAATCAAGAAGAAGGAGGCACCTGATCAACCATCAAAAAAGGATCAGCGCAGTACTAGCATACGTGCTGATTTCCTGAAGCAGGACTTCTGGTCGAGATTCGTTGGCTCGTGTGGATGACTCCTAGAGACCGGATGCATGTGTGGTTTATGACATCATCTTCAAGCCCGGATCAGCAAGGTTAGAACGTCTAACTTGCAAGGTAATAGATTTGATCTATTGTTTAATATATACATTAGATGTAGTATAGAAACATGTTGATATGATCAACATGTAGTTCATGCTCTATATATTTTAATTTTTGATTTAATGCTATGTAATAATCATATAATAGGATCTTAGATCTAGAGATTCTTTAATTTTAGAAAATAAATTTTGATTTATTTTAGTCTTTCGCTGCCTGATCTTGAAAAAATTTTAAGATCTAACCCTGAAACTCTTTATCTGGTTCCTTCAAGTCCTTCTACCTGTTGAACTTCATCAAGTTCAATCTTAGAGGCAACGGTTCCTTCACCAAGAAACTCTTTTTCTAAAATGATTGCCTTAAGGCTGACGAACACCTTTTGTTCCTCAGCATGTTAGAAAAAATATCCTTTGGTCTCTTTGGGGTACCCTATGAATGTACATTTGTCAGACCTAAGTCTAAGTTTGTCTGCGATTAATCATTTGACATAGGTCGGGCACCCCCAGATCCTAAGATGTGAAAGTGCTGGCTCACGTTCTGTCCATATCTCATATAGAGTCTTAATTACAGACTTACTTGGAACCCTATTTAATAGATAACAGGCCGATTTGAGTGCATATCCCTAGAAGGATATCGACAAGTTGGCAAAACCCATCATGGATCGGATCATGTCTAACAGAGTCTGATTTCTCCTTTCAGACACACCATTATGCTGTGGTGTTCTTGGAGGAGTCTATTAAGAGAGAATCCCATTCTCTCCTAGATATGTGAGAAACTCACTAGAAAGATATTCTCCTCCTCGATCAGATCGAAGAGTTTTAATGCTCTTTTCAATTTATTTTTTTACTTCACTTCAGAATTGTTTGAACATTTCAAATGAATCTGACTTATGTTTCATCAGATAGATATATCCATATCTGGATAGATCATTCGTGAAAGTTATGAAGTAGAAATATCCATCTCTAGCACTTGTGCTCATGGGCCCGCATACATCAGTATGTACTAGGCCTAAGAGCTCAGTAGCTCTCTCACCTTTTCCAGTAAAAGGTGACTTGGTCATTTTACCAAGAAGATAGACTCATAGGTTGGAAGTGATTCACAATCACTAACTTTGAGGATTCCCTCTTGAGTCAACCTGTTTATTATGTTCTTGTTTATATGACTTAGCCTACAGTGCCATAAGTAGATATCTGACACACTATCTAATCTAGGGTGCTTGCCAGTAGAATAGACTTTTATCGGGCTTGATCTTTCTGGTCTGGCCCTACACTGATGTCCTAGTCTGAACTTGCACCTTCTTCACTTTTTTCTTCTTGTTCTTCTTTCCTTTCTTAAAGGGTCGAAAACCAGAAGACGAACCTCCCACTAAGTTTACCGACTCCTTGTGGAGTTGGTGATCCTTCTCAAAGTTCTGAAGCAACCTCAGTAACCCGTGGTAGTTTACTTCAGACTTTGTCATTCTATAATGAGTGAGGAATGAGAGATAAGACTTGGGCAGCGAGTTCAGTATTACATCTTTCCCAAGCTGCTCATGCAAGGAAAAGCTGAGCTTGCTCAATCGTTCCATCAGCTCAATCATGTATAATACATGATCAGTGACAGAGGCACCATCCCGTATTTTGGCATTGAAGATGGCACAACTAGTCTTGTGCCTCTCCACATCATCGGGTGTGCCAAAGGCATCCTCCAACACTTGAAGCATATCCTTTGGCTGAGCCATCTTGAATCTGCGACTGAACTCATCGCTCATGGCAACTAGCATGATACAGCGCATCATGGTCTGATCACTGAGCCACTTCTGGTAAGTGTCTCTGACTATTCCACGTGTATTGATAGCTGGCTCCTCAGGTGTAGGATCCATTATCACATATAGGATCCGTTCATGCTCCAGGTGTTGGAAATAGTATCCCAAAGCCAATCGTCAGCCTGTTGACGGTTGTGCTCATTTTTGTATTTGTACATGAATTATGAATTAATAAAAATTATTTTGGCATTTTTCATCACAAAATATTTTATCTTCTAATGAACTCCTATGTTGTGGTGAAGTCCTTGGACTATTTAGACTCGACAAAGGAGGATTTGTCATTTAGTCCTTAAATCTGTTGGCGACCAAATGATACATTGTTACCAAGGATGACAATATTTATCAAGCATAGGTCGTTGTGTGCCATATAGGTTGGTTGTCCTCTTAACCAATGAGTGTGGAGACACTGGTATGGCATACAGGTGAGATGTAAGGATACATCTGCACTGAACGTGACCGACTCTGGAGCTATTTCTGCTATCAAATTTGCTCCGATGGAATATGGGTATAAATATCCCTCCGATCTGAGACCATCACGGTGACTTGCAAGCAACTCACTGCACTTAGGCACTGGACTACCTGAATTTTTATTTCAGTGATGGAAGGCTGCTGAATGTAGTCAAGTACTTGACTTGTCGGTGCGTGTGTCAAGATGGGATTGACCACTCCAGTTTAGGAGCTGTGTACAGTCATGTTTCAATTTAGCAAAACCTTGGCCAAGGTAGTTCTTGTGAGGAGTCACAGGACTGTTTGAGTGGAGCACAATTCGGATGATCTGATCAGGGTTGACAGTTTAACCCTGAGTCATCCTAAACACAGGGGTTAAAAGGATAAATTATACGGTAACCATATTCATGTAGGTTCTGAGTGTTGCGATTGCGACTCTTCGACCTATCCGAATGTCGGGTACCATTGCTAGATGGTCACTTCGATTAGTACAGGAATTGGTTCCTGTGCTACTGGCTTAGGTTCGAATCTACGGGGTCACACACATTAGAGGTTCCTATCTGATCTGATGGCTGATGTAGAATCCTACATATTTGAGACTCAGTGATCGAGAATCAGGATTCTCTGATCACGAGTTCCACACATTATGGGTACCGGGGTCAAGAGTCCCACTGGTTGGGACTTTTCGATCAGGGTTACATATCGATGAATTCTAATGCCCGATTGCCCATCGGATTTAGACTCAGTATTTATGAGAGATTTAATTAGTGATTTGATCATTAATTAACTCAATTTGATTGAGTAATTATTTTTGGATCAAGTCCAATTGAATTGGATTCAGTTGGGTTTGACCCGATTAGGTTAAGAGTTGACCTAATCGTCAAGATGGTTTGGTCCATGATTTGATCAGGGGTTGGGCTTAGTCAATTCCTGATTTGATTAGGATTTTATTGATCCTAATTAAGTCTAATTAAGTTGGGTTTAAATTAGTCTAATTGGACCTAACTTATTTGGTTCAATTAGGTTGGTTTAAATAATTAAACCACCTTGACCCAATCTCCATGCGCCACCTCACTTCCATTGCACCCATTTGAATTCATGAGAAGGAACTTCTCATGAATTTTTCCTCACGCCAAGCCCTCTCCATGCCCCACTTTAATGTGCCATATGAATGGATAAGGATGATTGGTTGGCCATTCAAATTCAAAATAAAGTTTGAATTTGAATGGGCAATCAATCTTTGTGCCTTATCCCTTTTTTTACGTCCCATTTATTACATGAGAAAAGGTTTCTCATGAAATCACTCCATGCACAATTTAAGCCATACCTCACATCTTTAGTGGATAAGGGATGTGTTGGTGTACATTTGAATTTAAAATTTGATTTGAATTCAAATGTGCAATTACTCATCTTTATCCTTTCTTTTGGATAAGACGTTTGATATTGTTATAAAAGGAGGAGAAGAGTGGGGTGTGCAAGAAGAAGATTTTTGGAGAAAAATTCTAGGGCATGAGAAGTCTTGTGCATGAGAAGGAAGTCCATATCCTTCCAAGAGAAAAAGAAAGAAAAGAAAGAAAAGTGGGTGCAAGGTTTTCGGTGAGTTCCCTAGAGTTTTAGCCTGGGGTTCGGGAAGTGAGAAAGTGAGCTACGAGTATCGTGAGCCCACAAAATCTCGAAAGATCTTCAACATCCTCTCAAGCATGTCTGTTGAAGATCTAGAGTATCCAAAGAATCGACAGACATCGATCGAAGGAGTTTGATCAGCATCGGCCGTCAAAAGGGCTCTACAATGAGCTAGCACTCGTGAGGAGTCGATCAGATCGGGAGCTTCATGTGGACGATCTGCAGAGGCCAGACACACTGTGTGGCTGCATCGCGATGATCAGACTCTTCCGATGGTGATCAGATTACGATGATCTACTACCCGCACAAAGGTATTGTATTCTGAACACATTACAATAAAGTATTTATTGTTCAAATTCGAATTTCAAATTTAAATACATGCATGCTATATATCATATTTAGATCCTAGTGTAGGATAAATTCATATTAATTAATTAGATTAATTAATATTTTTTTACTGTAAAATCATGATTTTGAAAAAGTTTTAAAATTACCATTTTACCCCAGCACTGAATTTCCACACACCAGGACTATCTTCAACTTTCGGTACCAGCTATCGAAGTTGGATCCCACTAACTTATCATGGTCCAACAATGATCGGAGTAATAGGGAAGTGGCCATATCTGCTCAAAGAAAAACCATCACCTAATTAGTAATTATTCATTAAACCTAAAGGTTTGGACTTTAATCAAAAGGTTTCTCTCACTATTTTATTCGAATTGGTAGCCTCTACCTCCAATTCGAGGAGTTACCCTAATTTCTTAGTGGGTACTAGAATCCACTTAGACTGCACACAAGCCCAACTTTGGTTGGCCAACCCATATACATTTAAGGGTAAGTTCATAACCAATTGTTTCTCTAAACAATTTCTAGTAATTTTAATTTTGCCCCAGAAACCTAGTCAGTAGGCTTTGGCCTCCACTGTAAGGATCCGGTTAGGTCCAACCACTAACATGACCATACTTGATGTATCTAACCAACGAATGATTAAGCCCAACTTTGGTTGGCTCACCTAACCACCATTAGAGAGACACTTCCAAGTCATCATATGATGAGTGATAATTTCATTAGTCAACAAGCACCAGACCTTTGGGTCTGCAATGATTATTGAGTTAATGGACTCATTATCAAACACCTTAATGGGAGGCTATGACTCAGTTATCTCCATAACTTTATCATTTTAAGGACTTAATAATTTTAAAAAATTTAAATGATTTAGAGGATGAGGTCAGATGAACCAGCTTATCATGGTCCTCCCACTAGCTTCACTAAGTTAGCTTAAGGGAGACCATTAAAAGGGCTGGTCTAGGAGCACCTAAATCAGTCACACTGATTTACCTAGCTAACATGGGTCAGCTCGAATAGTCAAGTGATCCGATCAAAACATAATTTTACCAAGAGGCCTGGTAAGTTCGATCAGTGGGAGGGTCGGCCAAAGCTTGCCTTGGACACCATCAAAAATGGTCAGGTAAGTTGGCTCCCAATTAAAAACCATCGGTCTGATTTACCTTAGACACCAACTGGTTTAATTAGTTTCGATTAGATCAACCTAACAGTTCGTGCTAGACCGTTTAGCCAAGAATCAAGTCCATTTGGTTCTCATTAAAGACATGGATTTGACCAACTACAACTATTGTAATTGATCTAGAGAATCCTTGACCTAATCTAAGACAACAATTGATTAGATTTAGTCAATTCTCTAATTAAGTCCATCTTTAATCTAACTTTAATGGACCTAATTCCTACTAACCCATAACACCTTATCCATTAACCCAAGGTGTTATGGTTTGTTTCTTAGGTTCTTCAATTCACATTCCTAGAACCTAATCAAACAACTTCTTAATTCTTAATTAAGTTTTGGGCTGAGGGTTGGGTTCGATTTTTTGAAAATAATTTTTATATTTGTAAAATAATTTTACAATATGGTTTTACCTATCATATTGCATGTTTGAATCATAATCAAGATGCAAATGAAATAAATATGAAACTACTTTAGATCTAATCTAAACAGGTTCATGTAATTGAAATAATTTCAACTTTAAATAATTTTTTTGCACAAAAATTATTAACAAAAAGATTTTATTTTAAATTTAAATACTTTTTAAATCTAATAAATTATAAATTTAATCTAGATAATATCTAACAAATTTATGATTAAAGATAGTCTACACGAACTAGGACAACCTTTGCACTGTAAGGGGTAACCTTATAGCAGGACAACCTTGTAGTTCGTGATTGATCTAAAATTTTAATTTTAGATTTAATAATTAGATTATAAATTAGATCTAATCTAAGAAATAATCTAAACATATATAAATAATCATGTATAAATAATCTAGGCTCTGATACCAATTGTAGGAACCAGATCTAGGGTTCAGTGTTAGATCTTGAAACTTTTTCAAGATCAGGCAATGGAAGACTAAAATAAATCAAAATTTATTTTTTAAAATCATAAAATTTTTAGATCTAAGATCCTATTACATGATTATTATATAGTATTAAATTAAAAATTAAAATATATAGAGCATGAACAACATGTTGATCATATCAATATGTTTCTATACTACATCTAATGTATGTATTAAACAATAGATCAGATCTATTACCTTGCAAGTTAGATATTCCAACCTTGCTGATCCAGGCTTGAGGATGATGCTGCAAACTACACATGCATCCGATCTCTAGGAGTCATCCACACGAGCCTACGAATCTCGATCAGAAGTCTTGCTTCAGAAAATCAGCACAGTATGCTAGTATTGCGCTGATCCTTCTTCGATGGTTGATCAGGTGCCTCCTTCTTCTTGATTTGGGCTCTTTCAAAAATGAAAAGTAGGAGGAGGAGTTTTAGATCTGAGATGCTCTCAGAAAACTCAAGATGGAGGAACGGAAGAGATGAAACTAACAACCCAAGAAGAAGACCCTCTTCTTCTTCTCTTTACTTTCTCCTAGACACCCTATCTTGTGTCTATTATATCTCCATGACCCAAAAGTCTTTCTCTCTAATATTTGGATGCCCCAATGGTCTCTCAAATTTCTATAATATATGAATATTTTATAAATAAACTCATTTTATAGAGAGAGATCTGATAGAGTCTTTGTCTAGGTCAAATACCTAGTCAAGGCTTATCCAAACATGGCAAGATAAGGGGCGCCCAACTCTTAGGCACCTCCTCCTTATTTTCTTGCATGGACCACCAGAAAGGGTACACAATGTGTGCCCTAAAAGCCACAAAAATCCAAGAAAAAAATTGAGTAAATTCAGTGCAAAAAAGAAAGAGTTTTGGATTTTTAAAACTCTATCTCATAGAATTTGAAATCCAAACTTATTCCTACTTTGATTTGATCCACAACCACTTTTCATGTATGAAAGAAGAGAGGAAACCTTTTGGACATAGGAAAGACCTGGGAGAGGGCTTTTGTCGCATAAAATAAGAGGGGATTGGCATGGAATAAGAGAGAGGGCGTGGGGGGGGGCTTATGTGGCACAAAGTGGAATCCTAGTCTTACTAGGATTCTATCTTATGACTTGTTTTAATTTGTTTCTCAAATCAAATCAAAATAAAATTAGATAAATCTAATTAAAATAGATCTTAATCCAACTAAAATATAATTTAATCAGATTAAATTAGATTTAAATCTGATTTAATTTTTTAATCAAATTAGAAATTAGGTTGGCCCAAGTCCTAATTAAACTAGGACTAGTTTTTTCCTTGCACTTGGCTTATCCAATAAACCAATTGATTTGATCCAATCAAGCCCAAACTAAATTTAATTAAATTATATTCAATTAAACTTAATCTCAGTCCATTGGCTTAATCAAATTAAGCCAATTAGCAATCGAATTGCTAATCGATCCTCCTGCAACACTTGCACTAGGTTAAATGTCAATCGTATTGATCATTTAACCCTAGAATGATTCTTAATCATCGATCAACCATCCGATCAGATCATGAACTCTAATGTGTGTGACCTCATAGATCCGAACCTAAGCTAATAGCAAAAGAATAAATTTTTATATCAATCAAAGTGACCATCTAGCAATGGTACCCGACGATCGGATAGGTCGAATGTGTAGAACAACATCCTTAGAATCCATGCGGATATAGTTTCCATATAATTCATCCCCTTGACCAAAATGATTATAGGATACCTCAGAGTTCAACTGTCAACTCTGATTAGGTTGTCCACATTGTATTTCAAAATATCAAATCCATCTGATGGATTATCCTGGCCAAGATTTTGCTAAATTGAAATACAGTGACTCATTCTTCTCCAACTCTTGGAGTGGTCAATCCCATCTCGATCACACTCTGACTTTGCAAGTACTTGACTATGCCCAAAAGCTTTTCATCACTGAATTAAAAATTCAGTTAGTCCAGTACCAAAGTATAGTGAGTTGCTTGCAAGTTACTGAGGTGATCTCAGGTCTAAGGGACACTTATACCTATATCCCATCAGAGACATTCTCGATAGTAGAATGCTCTGGAGTTGGTCACGTTCAATGATGATGTACCCTTATATCTCACTTGTATGTCATACTAGTGTCTCTATACTCTTTGGTTAAGAGGACAACTAACCGATATGGCCTACAGCGACCTATGCTCGATAGAAGCTGTCGTCCTTATTAACGACCTATCATTTGGTCATGAATAGTTTTAAGGACTAATCGATAAATTCTCTCTTTATTGAATCTAAATAGTCCTAAAAACTTCATTATAACAATGGAGTTCATTAGAACATGAAATCTTATGATGAAGATGCCAAATATATTTTATTTATTAACAAATCAATTATCATACTTGATTGCTCAACCGTTAACAGCTTGACGATTGACTTTTGGGACATATTTTCTAACACACATCATATGTGTTGGAGTGGAAACTTCAAGTGCTGGATCCATAATTATATGTAGGATCCATTCATGCTATAGAACTATTCGTCAATTATCGAAGTTGGATCCTATAATTCAGTCATTGTCAAATAGTGAATGGAGCAACGTACATCTAGCCATAACTGAAAAAATAACACAAGACCTCTATGTTTATGAATTGATTAAGCCTAAAAACTTGAAATTTAGTCTAAAAGTTCTTTCACTATTTTAGTCGAATTGGTAGCCTCTACCTCCAATCTGAGGAATTACCTTAATTTCTTAGTGGGTACTAAAATTCACACAGACTGCATACAAGCTTGAGGATGGCTCGATCAACCTATATACATTTATGGGTAGGTTCTTAACCAATAATTTCTTTCAATAATTTTTAGTAATTAATTTTATCTCAGATTTTATTTCGATAGGCGATGGGCCTCCACTAAAAGTTTAGGTTAGGTCAAACCATTTACATGAACCTACTCAGTATTTCTAACTAATAAATGATCAGATCCAAGGATGGCTTGATCAACCCAACCATTATCAAATAGTACAATAGAGTCATCATATGATAAATAATAATTCTATCATTCAGAGAAAATATCAGACGGATAGCGCCTGCAATGTCAATAAAAAATAATGGATCCATTATCATTTACCTTAATGAGAGGTTATGATCTAGTTATCCCCATAACTAGCCATTTTATGGACCTAATAATTTAGAAAATTTGATAATTAGTTTCAAGAAAAGATGAGAAGTGATTAACCAGTAAATCACAATCCTCCCACTGACTTCACCAAGTCATTGAATTGGATTAAGGTCATGCTGATTGAACTGGCACTTAGATCAGTCACACTGATCAATCTTAATGACATGGGTCAACTCAATTAATTAACGATCTTATCAAGATATAATTCACCAAATTGATTAGGTAAGTGAGATCGGTGGGAGGGTCTGCTAAGCTTGTCTTAGACACCATCAAAATTGCCAGATAAGCCACTCCCAATTAAAAACCACCATTCGAAATGCCAAACTTACCTTATATACCAAGTGGTTAATTAATTTTGATTTGACCAACCTAATGATTAGAATTCAACCATTGGGCCACAATCAAGATCCATTTGGTCTAATCAAAGACATGGACTTGACCATCTATAACTATTGTATTGGTTTTAAAGAAATCTTGATTTAATCTAATTCAACATTTGGTTAGATTTAATCAGTTTCTCTACACAGTTCATTAATTCTTTGATTCTAATCTTAGGTCTAACCTAATTAAGAGGACCTAATTTGAGCTAACTCATGCCCTCATATTTTATACGAATGACATTAGATCTTTAATTCATAATTCTAGATCTAATCGATTCTTTACTTAATTCTCAATTAAGTTCAATATCAACATAGGTTTAGGTGATGGTTTGAAATAATTTCAACCTTTTTATTTTGTAAATAATTTATAATAAATATTATTTAAAGATTTTTTATTCTAAAACTAGCTCAACTTAATCAATATTGAGCTGGCTACACAAAGAGATTAGGCCAACTCAGTTCAAAATTGGGTCGGCTCAGTAATTGTGCGAGCACTATTCAGATTTGAAAAATCTTACATAATACTAAAATAAAATTAATCATAATATTTTTAGATTATATCTAAAATTTTTATAATTTGAGATTTTATTTTTAAAATAATTTTATTCATATAAATTATTTATCTTATTTTGCATATAACTTTGTATCATATACAACAAACCTAGGGTTTCAAGATCTAGGGTTTTGCAAAAAAATAAGTTCTTTCTTTCACATTCTTCTTCATGAGATCTAATTACATGGCATCCCTATATGTCATAAGAGCATCCCATCGATTGGAAAGAGAAGGCCTTTAAACTTTTCTTGCTCTTATGATCAGAACAGTCTGATGATCAACCCAATCCAAGTACTTGCTAATCGGATCATCTAATCTAATCACATATCATATATGCTTGAATTTAGATCTAATATAAATTATATTAGATCTAATTATAATCTTAGATCATATCTAAATCAAATCATAAATATCATATGCATGATATAAAATCAAAATTTATCAAGAATTAGCATAAACTAGGACAACCTATTCACTGTAAAGGGTAAACCTTACAGCAGGACAATCTTATATCAGTTTGTGTGATCTCTCATTAATTAAATTTAGATCTAAGATATTGTATATCAAATCTAAAAAAAATTAAATTTTAAATTTAATATGCACATAAATCATATCATAACGAATCTAGGCTCTGATACCATTGTTGGGATGTGTAGATAATTTCATGCATGTATTTTGAATTTTTTTGAAAAAATTATAGTGAAAGATAACTAGATTAATCAAATTAATCTAATATATATGATCTAATCATCAAATCAATCTACTCTATAATCTATGACATATTATGTTGCATATAAAATCTAAAATAATTCAAAGACAAAATCAGCATGCATGCATGTGAGTAGTAGATCACATCTACTTCTAATCTAAGTTCAGAACTCGATACCTGAGTATGGGTCGATGATCTCTATCCCTAGGAGATGTGGTAGAGAGGATCTTTGCTGATTGGTCACAGTCGCACATACATCCGGTCTTTATAAAAAATCTACTCGAAGCTTCGATCTGATCGGTCTTCTCGAGAGTGCTAGCTCACGTGAAGACCTTCTTCTTGGCCACTCTGGATCTTTTCTTCAAATCTTTAGAATCTTTTCAGAGGGTGAAGATGAACTTATAGAGAAGGTGAGGAAGTAAAATTAAGATGGAGAAGAAAATAATTTTTTTTTAATTTATTCTCTCTTCTCAAACCCTTAGAACCAAAAATCTAAAATTCAAATTTTTTCTCACACCCCAAGAGAAAGGACCCTCCTCTCTATTTTTCATACCATGAACCATGCCCAAACATCCTTCACATGAAGATCTCTCTTTTGGTATCTTACACTCACAAAAGAAATCACAAAATCTCCTTTTATAGGCATATAAGGAGGTGGGGTGAAGAGTCCTAGTGATTTTGGACTCTTACAGGATTTCACCTCCCTCCACAATTTCATATCCCAAAACATGCCAAAAATATATGAGATGACCCTTTCCATATTTTTATATAGTAAATCATTCTCCAACTGATCTTTCACAAAATATCTTCTCAAAATATAGCACATATAAGGAGAAAAAAAAATATTGATATGGAGAGGTTGATCTGGATGAGAACAGATTCTCCTGATAAGGAATATTTTGAAATCTAATTTTAGAACCTTCCTTTTATCAAAACCAAATTAGATTTGACTGTGAGATAGAGAAGGAAAAGAACTCTTTGATATGAAAAAATCTCATATAAAACAATTTTGTGTGTGGAGATATATATGGCATGCAAACTGGGTTAGCACAAGGGAGAAGAGTCCTATTCCAATAAGGACTCTAAGTTTCCTTATTTGGATCCAAATTAAATCACATCTGATTTAGTCCAAATAAAATATATAAAACCTAATCTAATTAAGTTTATAAATTTTTAATCAAATTTTAATCAAATTAAAAATTGATTGAACCAAAATCTTGATCAAATCAGGGATAATTCTCCTTAGCAATTAGGTCATCTCATAACCTAATCGGATCAAACCTAATTGCATCCAATTCAATTAAATTTTATTTAATATTTTTTTCTCAACTAAATTGAGCTAATTAGTAATTTAATTATTAATTATTTTTTATTAATTCATTAATACTTGATAAATTAATTTATTAAAACTTTTGCATAAGGTTAACCATCAATCGAATTGATGATTAAGCCTTTGAACGATTCTCAATCGTTGATCAACTACATGATCAGTCAGAAATTTTTTTTGAGTGTGACTCTATAGGTTCAAATATAAATCGATAGATAGGAATACCTTCTTAAACCAATCGATGTAACCATCTAGCAATGATGACTCGACGTCTGGATAGGTCGAATGAAGGCGAAGCAACATTCAAGAACCTATTGGTGTATGGTTTCCATATAATTCATTCCTTTGACCCTAATACTTGAGGATGACCAAGAATTTAACTATCAATCTTAGATAAGTCATCCATATTGTATTTCAATCTTTTTCAAATCCATCATATGGATTATCCGGGCTCAAGTTTTGCTAAATTGAAATACACTGATGTAATTTTTCTACTAATTCAGAGGGTCAATCCTATCTTGACTCACGTACCGACTTGTCAAGTACTTGACCACATCTAGAAACCTTCTATCACTGAATTAAATACTCAGTTAATCCAGTATCAAAGTACAGTGAGTTGTTTGTAAGTCACCATGGTAATCTCAGGTCAGAGGGACACTTATACTCATACCCTTCGTGAGCTACTCTTGACAGTAAAGTACTCCACAGTTGGTAACATTCAGTGATGATTTACTCCTACATCTCACTTACATACCATACCAGTGTCTCCATATCATTTGGTTATGAGGACAACTAATACATATGGCATACAATGACCTACACTTGATATCGCTATCGTCCTAGTAATAGCGTATCATTTAATTGTGAACCAACTTAAAGATTATGCGATAAATCTTCCTTTATCGATCAAAGTAGTCCTAAGGACTTTATCACAATATAAGAGTTGTTAGAAGATGTATCTTTGTGATGAAAATTATCAAATAACTTTTATTATTTATCAATTCATATACATTTATAATTAGCACAGTCGTCACACGATTGGCTTTAGGACATAATTTCCAACATGATGTACCATAGTCCATAACCGTTCAACATGCATTTTATAATAATTATAAAATATGATCATTAACATCTCATGTTATCTTAATTGTGATATCATTCATAAACATGTTAATGGAGATATTTAAATATATGGGCATAGGACCCATCTAGGGTTTTTGAGTTGGGTTCAACACTTGACCCAATTTTTAATTTTAAGTCAATCATTTGTCATCCTTTTGAGTTGAGTTGATCAATTCTTAGGTTGATCCTAATCCAATTAGGTTAATATAGATTCGGTCAACCATGACTCAACCCTAATCAAATTTGGTAAATGACAATTTGATCAACCTAAACTAAACATGACTTCTAATCAAATTAGAACTATAAATTTGATTTAATCTATAATCATTAATTCTAATCACATTAGACCAATAAATTATAGTTAAATAAATCCATCAGCAAAAATCCTAATCCATGTCTAAGGCATCCTTTCCACGACCAAATTTTTTTTGGCTCCACATATACCTAGGACAACAACCAAGATAAAGAACCCACAATGGTGAGTGCCCAATAACATAGTGGTCGACCTTTGGATTTTAGATAAATGCATCAAATGCAAGAACCCTAAATCTTGATAATATACAATGTATCATTCCAAGGCTCTATGCATCACATGCACTAGATTACAATTCCATCAAAAAATCAGATCATGGGATCTTATTTAAACTTATCTCACAAGTCTAAAAATCATAGAATTTACATATCCAAGGTTTGATCATAGATTGATATCATTTATCGTAACAAAAGATGCATTATAAACATCAACTAAACATCAATTAGGAAATCTGATTTTGACATAGTTTGAATTGGATCTAATCCATATCACAATAATAACATGAAATTTGATTGAATCAATCAAGGACCATATACTGAAACACAAAAGCCCAAGGAACACCTTGATGATTACAATCAAATAAAATAAGCATGTATATAAACAAGAGATCAGAGGCCATATACCAACATGAAGATGAGCATCTAGTAACTTGGAGATCTTCATAAGACTCTAAAGTAGAAGTCCTCTAATGGTGATCCACACGGGACTGACAGGGCCCTTCCCAATTTGAAGTAGTGGTGCAGCCTTCTTCACAAGTACCCTGCTGATCGTCTTTCGTAAGAACGGGTTGCACCATCACTTGTATGCCTTTGAGACTTCATCAGGACCACTCAAGAAACCTTTCCTCATAATAACACACCACATAAAAATCAGATTTGATGTTCAACACATGAACAATCTGATTTTAGAACAAGCATCATATGCTTTCCATTTTCCTCCTCTCTTCCTTTCTATTTTTCTTTCTCCCTTTTTCTTATCTTTTATTTAGACTTTTTCTCTCTTTTTTCTCTCATTCTCACACCTAAATTCATCCCAGAACTAGATGTGGAACCAGGTGTAGCACCCCCTTTAAATACGTAACAAAGGGGTGCTATCCATTTCCAAGGGATGCCAACTTTTGGCATCCCACTTTCCTCACATGGTGAATTAAATCACCACACAAATAAATAGTGTGGGGAAGTTTAGGAGTAGAAGGACTCTTCCTTCTCTGGTCCCATAAATTAAGGCATGTAATAATTAAGAGGCTAGGAAGAGAAAAAATAATGTTTGGCACATCACATCTCATGCGACGTCCCATAACTTCCAACAAAGATTAAATTCTTTATATAGAAGTTAGTGTTGTGATCCAGGTGGTGTGCCCAAGGCCCAGGGGACCAAGGCTAAGGCCAAGGTCCATCATTCATGAGGGCTTCATGTAGGCTCTAGGGCTAGTTGGGCCCTAGGTTGAAAGGCCGTGGGCCTTTCGGGTTCTTGAGGTCTAGGTTATGTGGGCCTCAAGGGACCAACTCTTTATGGGCCAGGTCTGGGCCCAGAATAGGTGAGATTAGGTTGAGTCATGGGTGTACATGGGTTTGGATTAACCTAATCTCCCATAGAGTTGGTCAAGGGAGTTTTGGGTTTGGGTCACTTGACCCTGTGTTTATATATACATGCACTGTATAGGTTTGATTAAGCCAAGGAATACGAAAATCCTTTTCTCCCAAGTCTCTCTCTCTCTTCTCCCTCTCTCTTCAGCTATTCTCCATGCCCCAGGAGAAAGAAACCCTAGGGTTTCTTGCCGCCAAATCCATAGAAGGCAGGAAAAGCAGGGGAGGCGCTAGGGTTTTGAGCCCCTCCCCCTTTGTGCTGCCAACCATATTGCCTCTCCTCTCTTGCAGCCACCCAAACATCAGGTCTAGGACTTAGAATCTCTTGCTATGAGGTTGGTACAAGTTTCTCTCAAATCTGGAGTTGATCTGAGGTCGTTTGAGGCACGGGTGAGATCTCCATCAACAGATCTACAGGAAAGACTACAGCAGGACAGATCTGCAAGGTCTGGTTCTATCTACCTTCTTCCCTATCTAGAATACCTCGATTAGAGATCTATAAATTGAAAGACCTCGGTCCAGGCCTGATCTGATTGGGTACCAGATCTTGGATTTTTAGAGGTGATCTTAGAGGCGTTCTTCATCTGGAATGAAAGGCTGACGAAGAAGACAGCAACCAGGCTGATTTCGTCAAGGGCCTTCGATCAAGTTCAGAAGTCTCCAGATTTGTTTGTTGCTGGTTCTGCTGCACCCAAGATCTGTGGGAGGGGCCAGGATCATGCTCTAATAGTTGGTATCAGAGCCACGATGGTGAGGAAGCAGTTCCAAGCATGAGAAGTTAAAGATCCCAAGTGCTGAAAATTTTCAGCAAGGTAGCATCAAGGTATATTCTACACTTCTTGATTTTATATTGCTTGTTTGGTTTGGATCCAGTCATGGGCAGCAATATGAAGGTTGATTTTGAGAAGTTTGATGGCAAAAAAAAATTTTTCATGTAGAAAATCCGGATGGAGGATCTTCTGGTGCAAGCAGACTGGATCAGGCTTTGGATGAGAAGCCTGAGGGAATGACAGATAGACAGTGGGCATCGTTGGAGAAGAAAGCATGCTCAATGATCAGAGGATGTTTGGCGGATGCGGCATTGTATTCGATGCTAGAAGAAAAGACCCCGAAGGGCCTTTGGTCGAAGTTGCACACCATGTATATGGGGAAGAATATGTGCGACAAGCTAATGCTGAAGAAGAGGTTGTACAGTCTTCGGATGCAGGAGGAATTTGATGTGATTGGCCACATTCAGAGGTTCGACCAGTTGTGCATGGAGTTGATGAATATCGGGGTGAAGCTGGATGAGGAGGACAAGTTCCTGTTGCTTTTGTGTTCGCTGCTAGGATCATATGACTCTTTGGTGACTACACTGCTCTACGGCAAGGAGACTCTGGAATATGAGGACATGGTCTCGGTGCTGAGGTCTAATGAGCAAAGGGAAAAGTTGACCAGAGATCGGGCTCCCCAGGAGGGTTTGGCAGTAGGAGAGAGGACAGGTAGAGGCAGAGGCAGAAGTAAGTCCAGGGGGCGGTCCAAGTCCAGGAAGGGAAAGAAAGAGATGAAATGCTTCAAGTGCAACGAGTTCGGGCACTTCAAGCGAGAATGTCCACTATGGAAGAGCAAGAAGGGAGAAAGAAGTGGCTCAGAATCAGTGAGTGCAGTTGCTGGGTAGTAGGTGGAGGATGATCTACTTGTGGTATCAGATGGTCACAGGCATTACACAGAGGAGTGGACACTAGACTCTGCGTGCTCACATCACTACACACCACACAGGTCTTGGTTTGCGACATACACCAAGACAGATGAGGGATCAGTGACTCTAGGCGATAATCATCCTTGCAAGGTGGCTGGGATAGGGACAGTCAGGGTGAGGATGTTTGATGGGATTGTGAGGACATTGACAAATGTAAAGCACATCCCAGAGCTGGAAAAGAATCTGGTGTCACTAGGCTACTTGGAGCGCAGTGGATACAGCTTCAGTAGTAGGGCTAGAAGCGGAGTATTAAACATCTCCAATGGAGCTATGGTGGTGATGAGAGGTAGGAGGTTGGACAATAATCTCTATTGCATGGAGGGATCTATGGTGATCGGATAGTCCGATGCAGCAGCTGCAGCACAGGACCAGCAGGGGGCTTACAGGATGTGGCACTACCGCTAGGCCACATGGGTGACAAGGGGCTGAGGGAGTTGAGCAGGAGAGGACTCATCTCTGATCTGGAGGATGGTGCTACAGGAGAGATCTATGAGCCTTGCCAGATGGGAAAGAAGAGGAGAGTTCAGTTCAACATCAGTACAACCCGCAGTGCAGCCCCTCTGGAGTTAGTACACACGGATGTGTGGAGACCAGCCCCAGTTTCAGCTAGGAATGGGGCCAGATACTTCATGACCTGATTGATGATTTCTCAAGAAAACTCTGGATTTACCTCATGAGAGAGAAGTCTGAGGTCTTCACCAAGTTCAAGATCTGGAGAGCTGAGGTGGAGAAGGAGTAGGGGAGGAGTGTGAAGTGTCTGAGGTCAGATAATGGCGGAGAGTACACCAGCAGAGAGTTCTAGGATTACTGTGAGGAGTGTGGGATCAGGAGATACTTCTCATTAAGGGGACTCCACAGCAGAATGGGGTGGCCGAGAGGATGAACAGAATACTTCTGAAAAAGGCACGATGCATGAGGCTGCAGGTAGGGCTTCCAAAGGCATTCTGGGTTGACACAGTTGACGCAGTGGGTTACTTGGTCAATCGGTCACCTCACATCAGGTTGGATGGCAGGCTTCCATAGGAGGTGTGGTCTGGGAGGACAGTTGGGTTGGGCCATCTACGGGTATTTGGGTGCACGGCCTATGTGCACATTGGAGCTGGTGAGCGGAGCAAGCTAGACGCCAGATCACGCAAGATGGTGTTTCTAGGCTATCCGTGAGGAGTTAAGGGATACAAGCTATGGGATCCCTTGGAAAAGAAGTTCATCATTAGTCGGGATGTGACTTTTGATGAGGAGTCAGTCCTACGAAGGCGAGCAGGCATGGAAGAGCAGCAGGAGCAGGAGGAGGTCCAGCAGGGCACTGCTGGACAGCTTACCTCTTTGATTTTGCCTCTTACAGGTACTACGGGAGGACATGACATTCAGGTGGTGAACCTACCTAAGGTGTCTCCACAGGTGGAGAGGACTCAAATGGATGATCGAGGTGGAGAGGTCCAGCAGGAGCGAGCTGGATCGAGGACTGATATCGGTGTTGCCTACACAAGCCCAAGAGGACCATCAGGCAACCAGACCGATATGGCTTCAGGAGACGCTGTCATATGCCCTAGTGACGGTGAATGGAGATCCATATATGTATTAGGAGGCTATTGAGAGCCAGGACAGAGAGTGGTGGGTCCAGACGATGTCCGAGGAGATGCAGTCTCTCCACCAGAACCAGATGTGGCGATTGGTGCAGTTGCCACAGGGGAAGAGGCCCATTGGCTGCAAATGGGTCTACAGTCGCAAGGAAGGGCCTTCAGAGCAAGGAGGTATCAGATTCAAGGTGAGGTTAGTGGCCAAGGGATACTCCCAGAAGGAAGGCATCGACTTCAGTGAGGTCTTCTCTCCCGTCGTCAAACATACTTCCATCAGAGTATTACTGAGCATTGTAGCAGCTCAGGATTTAGAGCTAGAGCAGATGGATGTTAAGACGGCATTCCTCCATGGGCATTTGGAGGAGAGGATTTACATGGAGCAGCCACCCGGTTCCAGGGATCCAGGATCAGAGGGAAAGATTTGTTTGTTGCAGAAGTCGCTGTACGGACTGAAGCAGTCGCTGAGGCAATGGTACAAGCGGTTCAACTCCTATGTGCGCAGCATTGGACTTTCAGGTGTGAGTTTGATCCCTGTGTTTATGTTCAGTCTCTTGAGGATGGTTATAGGGTGTTCCTACTTTTGTATGTGGATGACATGCTTATAGCATGCAAGAGTAGGAAGATTGTGCAGGATCTAAAGGCATCCTTATCTTGGAAGTTTGAGATGAAGGATTTGGGCCCTGCAAGGAAGATCCTAGGCATGGAGATTTTTAGAACCGAGCCCGAAGGGTGCTGCATCTATCTCAGAGGGGCTACATACAGAAGGTCTTAGAGAGGTTCGGGATGAAGGGAGCAAAGCCGGCGGAGCTGCCACTTGCTGGTCACTTCAGACTCTCGAAGACCATGGGCCACAGACTGAGGTGGAGGCTCAGGAGATGGAGATGGTTTCTTATGCTTCACGAGTTGGGAGCTTGATGTATGCGATGGTCTATTGTAGGTTAGACATCACTCATGCAGTGAGTCAGGTTAGCAGGTTCATGACGCAGCCTGGCAGGGAGCACTGGAGAGCTCTGAAGTTGATATTCAGATACCTGACGGGTTCAGTTGGAGTTGGCATCTGCTACGAAAAGCGAGGAGGTGCAGTGGGATACTCTGACATGTCCAGGGAGGCTCAGGGGCTGATTGGCAGTTATGTAGATGCAGACTTCGATGGAGATGTGGATACCCAGAGGTCTAGGACAGGCTTCATCTTTAGCCTATATGGAGGTCCTATTTTTTGGAGATCGAGTCTGCAGCCTATCATGGCCCTATCCACTACAGAGGTGGAGTACATCAGGCTGACAGAAGCAGCTAAGAGGCAATTTGGCTAAAGGGTTTGTTGACGGAGATGGGTCTTACTCAGGAGGCCATTAGAGTACACTGTGACAGCCAGAGTGCACTTCTATTAGCACAGAACTCAGTCTATCATGCAAGGACAAAGCACATCGACATTCGGTATCATCAGATCAGGGAGCTTGTGGAGGATGGCGAGGTGGAGCTGGTAAAGGTACACACCAAGGAGAACCCAGCTGATGCACTTACGAAGGTACTTCCACGGGACAGCTTTTAGAGATGTGTTGAGCTGATTCGGCTGATGGACAGAGTGGAGCTGGTTGAGGCCTTGGGACACCAAGGTGGAGATTGTTGTGATCCAGGTGGTGTGCCCAAGGCCCAGGGGACCAAGGCTAAGGCCAAGGTCCATCATTCATGAGGGCTTCATGGAGGCTCTAGGGCTAGTTGGGCCCTAGGTTGAAAGGCTGTGGGCCTTTCGGGTTCTTGAGGTCTAGGTTATGTGGGCCTCAAAGGACCAACACTTTATGGGTCAGGTCTGGGCCCAGGATAGGTGAGATTAGGTCGAGTCATGGGTGTACATGGGCTTGGGTTAACCTAATCTCCCATAGAGTTGGTCAAGGGAGTTTTGGGTTTGGGTCACTTAACCCTGTGTTTATATATACATGCACTGTATAGGTTTGATTAAGCCAAGGAATACGAAAATCCTTTTCTCCCAAGTCTCTCTCTCTCTTCTCCCTCTCTCTTAGGCTATTCTCCATGCCCCAGGAGCAAGAAACCCTAGGGTTTCTTGCCGCCAGGTCCATAGAAGGCAGGAAAAGCAGGGGAGGTGCTAGGGTTTTGAGCCCCTCCCCCTTTGTGTCGCCAACCATATTGCCTCTCCCTCTCTTGCAGCTGCCCAAACATTAGGTCCAGGACTTGAAATCTTTTGCTATGAGATTGGTACAAGTTCCTCTTAGATCTGGAGTTGATCTGAGGTCGTTTGAGGCATGGGTGAGATCTCCATCAACAGATCTATAGGAAAGGCTGCAGTAGGATAGATCTGCAAGGTCTGGTTCTATCTACCTTCTTCCCTATGTAGAACATCCCAATTTGAGATCTACGAATTGAAAGACCTCGGTCCAGGCCTGATCTGGTTGGGTACTAGATCTTGGATTTTTAGAGGTGATCTTAGAGGCGTTCTTCATCTGGAACGAAAGGCTGACGAAGTAGACAGCAACCAGGCTGATTTCGTCAAGGGCCTTCGATCGAGTCTAGAAGTCTCCAGATTTGTTCGTTGCTGGTTCCGCTGCACCCAAGGTCTGTGGGAGGAGCCAGGATCATGCTCCAATAGTTAAGAATGTGGAAGAGCCTTCAAGCAGAAGGACTCCTCTACTTCTGCACCAACATATCTCCAAATGCCATCAGATGGTGCATGGAAATAAAAGGGATGCGTGAAAAATAAATGGAAGTTAAGATGCTTCGTTAAGAAGGACTCTTCCTTCTTAATGCTAAAAATATGTGGCGCCATTATTCTTTGGCATGATGAAATGGCATGGAGGAAGCTAATTTTTTATGGAACATTTTCATAAAAATAAGATAAGCCACCTATTTAATAGATGGTTCAAACCCAATCTCATTAGGTCAAGGCAACAAGTCAAGGGTTAGCATACAAACACCTTTGCACTGTATCCAATTGAAAACTTGGGTTAATTCATGTACTAGCAATTCAATCAACCCATTAGATTTACAATAAATCTAAATAGATTGGATCAAGATCAAATCTCTATTGTGTATGATCCATTGGATTCCAAATCTAACCATTAGTGGATCCAAACTCTCAATGTAATCCTAATCCGATTAGATTAGATCAGCCTAAGAGTCCCAATCAACTAGGACTCTTCCTAATTGATTCTCAAATTAAGTTCTTTTAATTCTGATGAGTCCACAGTCAAGATTGACATTTAGCAATGTGTCATGACTATTCAGAAGATTTAAAATTTGATAAAAATATTAAAATTATCCTTCCGTGATGAGTTACTGTGCAATTCAATCCTTCGATCACACAACATCCCAAATAGGCCATGGGCACGGATATATGTCAAGCTCAAATATCTATCCATATGTATCTTGATCTAATGATGATGACTCAATGGATGAACCAATAAAAATTTTTTCTACTGTACATCCCTGCTCTGGCTAGAGACTCTCAGAGTCATTATCCTATGAGATCACATAGGATGTTCTCTCCTCTTACAAGGAGTGATCGATTTCTTGTTGACTACTCACAACCTCCATGCACACTTCATCATACTCAGAATATCTTATACACATCTCAAAGTGGCATGCTAGGGAAAAAACCAAAGTAAAGATCTATGTACATAAGGTACCAAAGTGATCTCAGGTCAAAAAATCACTTGCACCACTCCCACTGGAGAATCATCTATCGACATACTGTAAGGCTCCATCAGATGTTCTTCCTACGGATCAATTCAGTGAACTCATTCTCTAATGAGTACCTATATTTTTGTATTAGTGTCACCACACAAGTGATTGTGAGATCAACCACCCTCTCTATGGAGCATACATAGGATGTACCAGTCTTATCGGTATCATCGATCTCCGACTCGATGATCCAACGACTGAGAACATTTTAGATTGGAGCTTTCAAGATTTTTGATCTCACTAGCATGATTTCATTGGTATGATCTCATCAAAATCCTAAAATCATTATCCTAATTTATGAAGTTTATCATAATAATAAAAATATGATTCTAAAATTATTATCCTAATCTATGGGGTTTATTATAATCATAAAAATATGATGCAGCAAATGATAAAGCACAATATCTCATAAATAAAATAACTAATGTCATGTAAATGAGTAGAAAGATATCAAGAAAAGTTTCTTCACATCACCCATGCGATTGGCTTGTAGGGCACTATTCTTTCAGACCTAAGGATTGAAGATGGCTCGATACTTACAAAAGCTCAAGAAACTCTCGATGGCTTTTCAAAATCTGGAGATGCAATAGATACTAAGATTGAAGAATGTTCAAGCAGATGTGTTGTCTCACCTTGCCACCTCGAGATATCCCGATGTCACTAGATGAGTCTTCGTCAAACATCTGCAAAAGCCAAGTACCGAGGAAGAACTAGTCATCTTGCAAGTCAGCCATGAACTGAGCTAGATGAATCTTTTATCAGCTACCTCCTTAATGGTATTTTACCGACCAATCTTATTGAGGCTTAGAGGATCAAGTGACAAGCCCCCAAGTATGTCTACATAGAAGGAAGACTTTACAAAAAGTCATTCTCACTGCCTCTTCTTTAGTGTTTGCGACCAATCGAGGTGGATTATGCACTTCAAAAAATCTATAAAGGAATTTGCAATAATCACTTGGGAGGCAGATCATTGGCCTACAAAAGAATCTGATAAGGATATTTCTGACCAATACTATAATAATATGCAGCCAACCTCATTAGGAAGTATAAATAGTACTAGAAATATGCCAACATCAAATAGAGGTAAGCGATCGAGCTTGCACCAATCATTGCCCATGGCCCTTCGTCATGTGGGGAATTGACATCCTCAGACCATTTACACAATTAACTAGTCAGAGGAGGTTTTTGATCATTATGATTAATTATTTCATAAAATGGATAGAGGTCGAGCCCTTAGCTTAGATCACTGAGAAGAAGGTCCAGGACAAAATCTAAAAATTTATTATTTACCAATTTGGACTATCACGAGCTATCATCACCAACAATGGATGATAGTTCCACAATCCGAAGTTGAAGGAGTTTTGCTCTAAGCTACATATGGACCACATGCTCACTTTGGTTGGCCACCCATAGTTAAATGAAGAAGTCGAGATGATAAATAGCACAATCCTATAAGGGTTGAAGTCAAGGCTCGGTCAAGTCAAAGGATTCTGCATCGAAGAACTGTTGGAATTTGATGTTAAGGCATGCATGTATGTTTCAAAATTTTTTTTTCTAAATAATATAGTAAAATAGAAGATTAAAATATCTTTTAATCTACATCATATATGCATAAAATATAGAACACTAGAATCTACTTCATATGCTAAAATTGAACACATGCTGAATTTTATAATGAAACTAAATATGTGATCGGATCACATACTTGTTTCGTAAATTCTTTCTTCAAATCTAGATCTAGAAGAGAGTAAGTTTCTCCTTAGCTGCACAAGTACCTGGCATCTATGGGTATCCACTTAGGATCAGTCTGAAATAGCTCTCTTTGGTATTGATTTTCTTCTCTAATAAAAAATAACCTACGAATCTGAATGAAGCCCGGATCGTGATCAACACTTTGATCCTTTCCTTGATCTTCTTTTTTTCTTCTTCTTTTGCTTTTCTTCTCTTGATTATGAAGCAATCAAGATATGAAAACCAACAAGCAAAGGGGGCACCCAAATACCTTTTGGGAATGGAGAAGTGAGATGCCCAAACTCCTTGGGCATTGGATCATCAAGGGAGAAGAGAGGGCAAAAGAGAGGAGGCATGGGGAGCTTCTAAGAGAGGCATGGGTGTTGGGATGCATAGGCGATTTTATGCATGCATTTCAAAATTTTTTCAAAAAAATTATAGTGAAAGATAACTATATTAATCAAATTAATCAAATATACATATGATCTAATCATCAAATTAACTTACTTTAGGATCTATTGAAGTGAATTTTAGTGCAGGGGTAAAATGATAATTTTAAAATTTTTTCAAAATTATAATTTTATAGTAAAAATTATTAATTAATATAATTAATTAATATATATTAATCTTACATAAGAATCTAAATATGATATATATAGCATGCATTTAAATTTGAAATTTCAAATTCTACCATAAATGTTTTACTGTTATGTGTTCAGAACACATTACCTTCGTGCAGGTATTCGATCGCTGCAGTCTGATCACCGTCGGAAAGATCTGATCATTGTAATATAGCCACACAGTATGTCTGGCCTTCGTGGATCGTCCACACGAAGCTCTCGATCTGATCGGCTCTTCACGAATGCTAGTTCGTTACAGAACTCTTTCGACGGCTGATGCTGATTGAACTCCTTCGATCGGTGTTTGCTGATTCTTTGAATGCTTTGAATCATCAGCAGAGATAGTAGAGAGGTTGATGAAGCTCTCTCTAAAGTTTGGTGGACTCACGATACTCGTAGCTCACCTTCTCACTTTCCGAATTCTAGGCAGAAATCCTAGGGTACTCTCAGAAAAACCCTGCACCCTTTCTGTTTCTTTTCTTTTCTCTTCTTTTCTTTTCTTTTGTCATGCACAGAGCCTTTCTCACGCCACCCTTTCTCTTTAGGATCAGATATATGCATGCCCCACCTTCTCTTTCTTTTTAAAATAGTGCAAGACCGCATCTTTACAGTATTTTCACCGCGTGAGAGGATAAAGCTAAGTGGTTGCTCACTTGAATTCAAATCGAATTTGAATTCAAATGCCAACCAACCAATCTTTATCCACTCTTGAAATGAGAAGAAGGGGGCATGGGTTCTTTGTGCATGGATAATTTACACGAGAAACTTTTTCTCATGTAGAGTAAGTGGCGCACAAGTGGATAAGGTAGCGCATGAGATTAGTTGCCCATTCAAATTCAAACATCATTTGAATTTGAATGGCCAACCAACCTTATCATTATCCACACAAGTGGCACACAAGGGAGGGCGTGGGAAGCCTTCTGTGTGAGAGAAAATTCATGAGAACTTGTTTCTCATGAATTCAAATAGGCGCAGGTGAGGTGAGGTGGCGCAGGGAGATAAGTCAAGGTGGTTTGAAATTTAAACCAATCTAATTGAACCAACCATATTAAAATAGATTAGGCATAATTAGACTAAGTTAAACCCAACACAATTAGGCTTAATTAGGCTCAATAAAATTTTAATCAAATCAAGAATTGACTAAGTCCAACCCCTGATCAAATCAGGGACCAAAACACCTCGACGATTAGGTCAACTCTTAACCTAATCGAGCCAAACCCAACTGAATCCAATTCAATTTGACTTGATCCAAAAATAATTACTCAATCAAATTGAGTTAATTAGCGATGAAATCATTAATTAAATCTCTCATAAATACTGAGTCTAAATTCGATGGGCAATCGGACATCAAAGTCCATCGATATGAAACCCTGATCGAAGAGTCCCAAATCAGTAGGACTCTTGACCCCGGTACCCAAAATGTGTGAAACTCGTGATCAGAGAATCTTGATTCTTGATCACAGAGTCCCAGACACATAGGACTCAGAGTCCCTGAGCATAAGGACTCTTGGTCGAAGAGTCCCAGTCCAGTGGGACTCTTCACCAGCCATCAGATCAGATAGGAACCTCTAATGTGTGTGACCCCACAGGTTCGAACCTAAGCCGGTAGCACAGGAACCAATTCCTGTACCAATCGAAGTGACCATCTAGCAATGGTATCCGACGTTCGGATAGGTCGAATAGTCACAATCGCAACATTAAGAACCTATGCGAATATGGTTACTGTATAATTCATCTCTTTTGACCCCTGTGTATAGGACGACTCAGGGTTAAACTGTCAACCCTGATCAGATCATCCGAATCGTGCTCAACTCAAATAGTCCTATGACTCCTCACTAGGACTATCCTAGCCAAGGTTTTGCTAAATTGAAACATGACTGTACACAGCTCTTGAACTGGAGTGGTCAATCCCATCTTGACACACGTACCGACAAGTCAAGTACTTGACTACACCCAGCAGCCTTCCATCACTGAATTAGAAATTCAGGTAGTCCAGTGTCTAAGTGCAGTGAGTTGCTTGCAAGTCACTGTGGTAGTCTCAGGTCGGAGGGACAGTTATACCCATATCCCATCGGAGCAAATCTTGAGAGCAGAAAAAGCTCCAGAGTCAGTCACATTCAGTGCAGATGTATCCTTACATCTCACCTGTATGCCATACCAGTGTCTCCATACTCCTTGGTTAAGAGGACAACCAACCCATATGGCACACAATGACCTATGCTTGATGAACGTTGTTGTCCTTGGTAACAATGTATCATTTGATCGCGAACAGGTTGAAGGACTAAACGACAAATCCTTCTTTGTCGAGTCTAAATAGTCCTAAGGACTTTACCACAACACAGGAGTTCATTAGAAGATGAAACAATTTATGATAAAAAATATCAAAATAACTTTTATTAGTTTATAATTCATATACTAATACAAGAAAGAGCACAACCGTCAACAGGCTGATGATTGGCTTTGGAACACTATTCCCAACAATCTCCCACTTGGTCTAAAGCCAATCGGTGTAGTATCTAATACCCATCTTCGACTTGAAGTCATCGAACTCCTTCACCGCAATGGCTTTAGTGAATGGGTCAGTCAGGTTCTCCTTTCTGTCGATCTTCTGAAGGTCAACATCACCTCTATCTATGATTTCCCAGATAAGATGGTAGTGACGTAGAATATGTTTCGTCCACTGGTGTGCCTGTGGTTCCTTCGCCTGAGCAATGGCTCCAGAGCTGTCATAGTAGAGCAGAACTGGACCAACAAGAGAGGGTGCTACTCCAAGCTCGGTTAGAAATTTTCTCAGCCACACCATTTTTTTGTAAGCATCTGATGGAGCGACATACTCTACCTCGCAAACTGAATCAGCCACAGTGTGCTGCTTGGAACTCTTCCAGCAGACAGTCCCAGCATTAAGGATAAAAATAAATCCCGACACACTCTTGCAGTCATCATGATCAAACTGAAAACTAGAATCTGTAAACCTTATAAGTCTCAAGTCTGATTCACCATAAACAAGGCACTAGTCCTTAGTATTTCTCAAATACTTTAGGATGGTTTTAACAACATTCCAGTGATTCTCTTCTGGATCAGATTGGTATCTACTCACTATCCCTAGTGAGTATGCCACATCTAGTCGTGTACATGTCATGGCATACATGATAGATCCCACTGCCGAAGCACATAGAATTCTATCCATACGCTCTCTCTCTTGAGGTGTTGTCGGACAATCCCTCTTCAAGAGAGAAATTCCATGGCCTATCGGTAGATAGCTTTTCTTGAAATTCTCCATACTGAACCTCTTCAGCATAGTATCAATGTACGTGGACTAGGATAAGCCAAGCAACCTTTTAGATCTATCCCTATAGATCCTCATCCCTAGGATGTAGGAAGCTTCTCCCAGATCCTTCATGGAGAATTATGACGACAGCCAAATCTTTATTCCTTGTAATGCAGGGACAGTATTCCCGATTAAGAGAATGTCATCCACATACAATACAAGAAATACCACTACTGGACCATTAGCCCACTTATAAATACAAGGCTCTTCTCCATTCTTAATGAAGTCATACATTTTGATCATCCTATCAAAATGTATGTTCCAACTCCGGGATGCCTGCTTAAGTCCATAAATGGACCTCTGTAGCCTGCACACCTTAAACTCATCTGTGGATGTGAACCCTTCAAGTTGTATCATATACACCTCTTCGTTCAGCTCTCCATTTAGGAAAGCTATCTTCACATCCATCTATCAGATTTCATAGTCCAGATGGGCAGCTATCGCAAGCATAATCCGAATGGATTTGAGCATTGCCACAGGAGAAAATATCTCGTTATAATCTATACCATAATGTTGACGATATCCCTTGGCAACCAGATGGGCTTTATAGGTCTTCACCTTTCCATCTGTGCCCCTCTTTCTCTTGAAGACCCACTTACACCCTATGGGTTTTACTCCTTTGGGTGGGTCAACCAATGTCCACACATCGTTGACCTTCATGGACTCCATTTCGAATTTCATGGCCTTTAGCCATTTCTCAGAGTCAAATCTCTGTATTGCATCCATCTAGGTGATCAGATCTTCATCATTTTCATCAAGTTCGACAGGATCACCATCCCAGACCAAGAAACCATAGTATCTGTCCGATGACATGGTACTCTACCAGATCGCCTTAAGGGTGTAGGAACAATGGGCTCCAGATATGATCTAACCAAATTCGGTTCAGGTTCAGTAACTTGTGTCGGTTTTTCCACCTGCCGAACTTCCTCAAGTTCGACCTTAGAGGCAACAGTCTCTTCACCAAGGAACTCTTTTTCCAAAAAGATTGCCTTAAGACTGACAAACACCTTTTGCTCATTAGCTAGGTAGAAATAATACCCTTTGATCTCTTTTGGGTACCCTATGAAATAACACTTGTCAGACCTAGGTCCAAGCTTGTCCGTAATTAAATGTTTAACTTAAGCCGGACACCCCCAAACCCTAAGGTGTGAGAGTACTGGCTTACGTCCTATCCATATCTCATATGGCCTTTTGGTTACAGACTTACTCAAAACCCTATTTAGAAGTAACAAGCCGATTCGAGTGTATATCCCCAGAGGGAGATCGGCAGACCAGCAAACCCCATCATGGATCGAACCATGTCCAACAAGGTCCGATTCCTCCTTTCAGACATACCATTATGCTGTGGTGTTCCAGGAGGAGTCCACTGAGAGAGAATCCTATTCTCCCCAAGATATGTCAGAAACTCATTGAAAAGGTATTCACCTCCTCGATCAGATCGAAGAGTTTTAATACACTTCCCAGTTTGTTTTTCTACCTCATTTCAGAATAGTTTGAACATTTCAAATGACTCTGACTTATGCTTCATTAAGTAGACATACCTATACCTCGATAGATCGTCTGTGAAGATTATGAAGTAGAAATATCCACCTCTTGCAATTGAGCTCATGGGTCCACATACATCAGAATGTATCAGACCCAAGAGTTCACAGGCTCGCTCACCTTTTCCAGTAAAAGGTGATTTGGTCATCTTCCCAAGAAGACAGGACTCACAGGTTGGAAGTGATTCATAATCACCAACTTCAAGAATTCCTTCTTGAGCCAACCTGTTTATCCTGTTCTTATTGATATGACCTAGCCTATAGTGCCAAAGGTAGACTTCTGACATATTATCCATTCTAGGGCATTTACCGGAGGTTTGAACCATATTAACAGGCTGTGATAGTAAGTAAATTTTATTATTTATTTGTCCAACAAACATTGTAACACCATTCAAAATGATATTGCAAATGTTTCCTTCTATTAAAAATTCATAACTGTACATGGCCAAAAGGCCTACAGAAATAATATTTAATAAGAAACTTGGACAATAGTGACATTCACTCAGAATTACATTATGAGAGTTGATTACAAGGTTCATGATTCCTAAAGCTAGAACTGAAACTTTGCTTCCATCTCCAACGTTCAGGAACCTCTCGCCTTCATCAAATCTCCTACTGACCTGCAGATCCTGCATTGTATTACAGATATGATAAGGGCTTCCGGTATCCAATACCCAGACAGTAGTATCACAAATGAAAAAGTTGCAAGGTGTTATCATATAATTATCTTGCTTCTTCTTCGGCCTGTTCGGGTCCAGGGAGGCAATGTATAGAGGATAGTTTCTCTTCCAATACCCCTGCTTCTTGCAAAAGAAGCACTCTGCCTGGCTCTGGTCGGGCTTGCGCTTCTTGGTCTGACCCTGTGCAGACGTCCCTGCATGCGGCTGCACCTTCTTATTCTTCTTCTTCTTGTTCTTCTTCCCTTTTTTAAAGGGTCGACGACCAGAAGAAGATCCTCCCACAACATTCACTGACTCCTTATGGAGATGGTGGTTTTTCTCAAAGTTCTGCAGCAACCCCAACAAACTGTGATAGTTCATTGCAGGCTTTGTCATCCGAAAATGAGTAAGGAAGGGGAGGAAGGACTTGGACAAAGAATTAAGGATCGCATCCTTACCGAGCTGCTCATGCAAGGAAAAGCCCAGTTTACTTAGGCACTCAATTATTTTGATCATGTACAGTATATGATCAGTGACTGAGCCTCCATCCCTCATTCGAGCATTAAAAATGGCACAACTAGTTTTGTGCCTTTCAACGTCGTCAGGCGTGCCAAAGGAGTCATTCAACATTTGAAGCATCTCCTGTGGCTGGGCGTTCTCAACCTGCGGCTAAACTCATCATTCATTGTCGTCGGCATTATGCATCGAACAGTGGTGCGATTATTGAGCCACTTTTGATAAGTGTCTCAGACCATCCCTTTAGCATTCAGGACTGGCTCCTCAGGTGCTGGATCCGTTACTACATAAAGGATCCGCTCATGCTCAAGGATGATTTTTAATTTTTGATACCAGCTATCAAAATTAGGTCCATGAGCTTCTCATTATCTAATAATGATCGGAGTGACAGGGTAGTGGCCATAGCTGCATAAAGAAAAACCAGACCTTTATTAGTATTTAATTATTAATACTAAAGACTTGAACTTTAGTCTAAAGTTTCTTTTAGTATTTTTACGAATTGGTAGCCTCAACCTCCAATTCGAAGAATTACTTTAATTCTTTAGTGGGTACTAGAATCCACACAGACTACACATGAGCCCAACTTTGGTTGGTCAATTCATATGCATCTATGGGTAGGTTCATAACCAGTTGTTTCTCTAGTAATTAATTTTGCCCCAGAACCTAATCAGTAGGCTTTGGCCTCCACTGAAAAGATCTGGTTAGATCCAACCATTAACATGACTTGATTTGGTGAGTTTGATCAATAAATGATCAGGCCCGACTTTGGCCGGATAACCTGACCTCCATTAGAAAGACTCAACCAAATGATCATATTATGAATGATAATTCCATTAGTCAATAAGCACCAGGCCTTTGGGCCTCCAGTGATTATTAAACTAATGGACTCATTATCACTCACTTAATGAGAGGCTATGACTTAGTTATCACTATAACTTAATCATTTTTAGGGACCTAATAATTTTTGAGGATTTTATTAAAGGATAGAAGAGAAGAAATTAACCAGCCAATTTCAATCCTCCCACTGACTTCATCAAGTCAGATTAAAAAAAATTTAATTAAAACCAGTATTAGGAGCACCTAAATCAGTCACACTGATTTACATAATGACATGGGTGAGCCCTAATCACCAAGTGATCTAATCAAAACCTAACTCACCAGGTCGGCTAGGTAGTGAAATCAGTGGAAGGGATATGCCATTAACTCGTCAGAGATTGAATCAATGCACGTAGCTCCCAGTTAAAAACCACTGGTCAGACTGTCGAACTTACCTTAAACACCAACCAGTTCATTAGTTTTAATTTGATCAACTTAGTAAATAGGGTTCCATCGCGTAGCCATGAATTAAGTCCATCTTGGTCTAGTTAAAGACATGGACCTATTCAACTATAACTATTGGAGTTGAGTCTAGAGTGTCCTTGACCTAATATAATTCAATTTTTGATTAGATTTGACCAATTACTCTAATTTAGTCCATTTCTTTAAGCTAACCTTAGGTCTAACCCAATTATGGACCTAATCCATCTAACCATTGATCCACAAGTTTATGTAATTGTCTTATGTCTTAAATCATAATTCTAGACCAACTAGACAACACTTAATTCTTTTAATTAAGTATTTGGGCTGATGGGTCAGGGTTTGATATTTCGAAAATAATTTTCAAATTTGAAAGGTTTTATTTTCTGTTCACTAAATGTGTTGACTCATTTCACAAACTGATCAGCACATTTCATAAATAGCAATCCTATTGCTAATTACATAACAGAAAATAACTCAATCAAAATAAATCATGAATATTTTTTTAGATCTAATCTAACACATTCATGATAAATTTTATAATTGAACCTTTACAATTAAGTCCTTTCGCTGCTTTGTCTGCATGGGATATAATCGCTCGGTACCCCTACCACCATAGGAGAACCCCATCGAATGGGAGGAGAGGGCCTTTAAACCCTACTTTTCTCTTATGATCGGATGACCATGGCAACCAATCCAATTAGACTACTTGCTACTAGGATCAAGTATATCTAAATATACCAATTTCAAAATTTAAATTTCAAATTTTAAATTTTAAATTTCAAATTTTGAATTTTAAATTTTAAACAAATTTTAATTTTAAATTTTAAATTTTTGAATTTCAAATTTTGAATTTTAAATTTTGAATTTTAAATTTAAAATTTCAAACAAATTTCAAATTTAAATTTCAAATTTTTGAATTTTGAATTTCAAATTTTAAATTTCAAAATTTAAATTTTAAATTTTGAATTTCAAAATCTAAATTCAAATTTCAAATTTAAACTTTTAGATTACTACTTAATCTACGCATGTAAATGTATATCATATTTTAGAACCCGCTCTAATACCAATTGAAGTGAATTTCAGTGTAGGGGTAAAATGGTAATTTTAAAATTTTTTCAAAATTATAATTTTACAGTAAAAATTATTAATTAATTTAATTAATTATATATATTAACTCTACACAAAGATCTAAATATGATATATATAGCATGCATTTAAATTTAAAATTTTGAATTCTACAGTAAACATTTTACTGTTATGTATTCAGAACACATTACCTTCGTGCAGGTAGTCGATCGCTGATGTCTGATCATCGTCGGAAAGGTTTGATCATTACAATACAGCCACACAGTATGTCTGACCTCTGTGGATCATCCACACGAAGCTCTCGGTCTAATCGGCTCCTCATGAATGCTAGTTTATTGTAGAACCCTTTCGACAGCTGATGCTGATCGAACTTCTTCGATCGGTGTCTGCTGATTCCTTAGGTGCTTCTGATCATCAGCAGAGATAGTAGAGAGATTGATGAAGCTCTCTCTAAAATTTGGTGGACTCACGACACTCGTAGCTCATCTTCTCACTTCCCGAACCCTAGGCAGAAACCCTAGGGTACTCTCAGAAAAATCCTGCGCCCTTTCTGTTTCTTTTCTTTTCTTCTTTTCTTTTCTTTTCTCACGCACAGAGCCTTTCTCACACCACCCTTTCTCTCTAAGATTAGATATACACATGCCCCACCTTCTTTTTCTTTTTAAAACGATGCAAGACCTCATCTTTACAGCATTTTCACCGCATGAGAGGATAAAGCTAGGTGGTTGCTCACTTGAATTCAAATCGAATTTGAATTCAAATGCCAACCAACCAATCTTTATCCACTCTTGGCATGAGAAGAAGGGGGCGTGGGTTCTTTGTGCATGGAGAATTTACATGAGAAACTTTTTCTCGTGTAGAGTAAGTGGCGCACAAGTGGATAAGGTGGCGCATGAGATTAGTTGCCCATTCAAATTCAAACATCATTTGAATTTGAATGGCCAACCAACCTTATCATTATCCACACAAGTGGTGCACAAGGGAGGGAGTGGGAAGGCTTCTACATGAGAGAAAATTCACGAGAACTTATTTCTCATGAATTCAAATAGGCACAGGTGAGGTAAGGTGGTGCAGGGAGATAAGTCAAGGTGGTTTGAAATTTTAAACCAATCTAATTGAACCAACCATATTAAAATAGATTAGACATAATTAGACTAAGTTAAATCCAACACAATTAAGTTTAATTAGGCTCAATAAAATTTTAATCAAATCAAGAATTGACTAAGCCCAACCCTTGATCAAATCAGGGACCAAAACACCTCGGCGATTAGGTCAACTCTTAACCTAATCGGGTCAAACCCAACTGAATCTAATTCAATTTGACTTGATCCAAAAATAATTACTCAATCAAATTGAGTTAATTAGTGATCAAATCACTAATTAAACTTCTCATAAATATTGAGTCTAAATCCAATGGGCAATCGAACATCAAAGTCCATCGATATGAAATCCTGATCGAAGAGTCCCAAACCAGTGAGACTCTTGACCTCGATACTCAAAATGTGTGGAACTCGTGATCAGAGAATCTTGATTCTCAATCATAGAGTCTCAGATATGTAGGACTCAAAGTCCCTGAGCATAAGGACTCTTGGTCAAAGAGTCTCAGTCCAGTGGGACTCTTCACCAGCCATCAGATCAAATAAAAACCTCTAATGTGTGTGACCCCGTAGGTTCGAACTTAAGCCGATAGTATAAGAACCAATTCCTATACTAATCAAAGTAACCATTTAGCAATGGTACCCGACGTTCGGATAGGTCGAATAGTCACAATCGCAACATTCAGAACCTACGTGAATATGGTTACTGTATAATTCATCCCTTTTGACCCCTGTGTATAGGATGACTCAGGGTTAAACTGTCAACCCTGATCAGATCATTCGAATCATGCTCCACTCAAACAGTCTTGTGACTCCTCACTAGAACTACCCTGACCAAGGTTTTAATAAATTGAAACATGACTGTACACAGCTCCTGAACTGGAGTGGTCAATCCCATCTTGACACACGCACCGACAAATCAAGTACTTGACTACACCCAGCAGCCTTCCATCACTGAATTAGAAATTCAGGTAGTCCAGTGCCTAAGTACAGTGAGTTGCTTGCAAGTCACTATGATAGTCTTAGATCAGAGGGATAGTTATACCTATATCCCATCGGAGCAAATCTTGACAGCAGAAAAAGCTCCAAAGTCGGTCACATTCAGTGCAGATGTACCCTTACATCTCACCTGTATGCCATACCAATGTCTCTACACTCCTTGGTTAAGAGGACAACCAACCCATATGGCACACAATGACTTATGCTTGATAAATGTTGTTGTCCTTGGTAACAACGTATCATTTGATCACGAACAGGTTTAAGGACTAAACGACAAATCCTCCTTTATCGATTCTAAATAGTCCTAAGGACTTCACCACAACATAGGAGTTCATTAGAAGATGAAACAATTTGTGATGAAAAATACCAAAATAACTTTTATTAATTTATAATTCATATACTAATACAAGAAAGAGCACAACTATCAACAGATTGACGATTGGCTTTAGGACACTATTCCCAACATCTATGACATATTATATCATATATAAAATCTAAAATAATCTGAAGATAAAATCAGCATGCAAGCATATGAGCAGTAGATCACATCTACTTCTAATCTGAGTTCGGAACTCCATACCTGATCATGGATCGACGATCTTCGCTCTCAAGAGATATGGTGGAGAGGATCCTTACTTGTTGCTCACAGCTGCATACACGTCTGGCCTCTATGAGAAATCTACTTGAAGCCTCAATCTGATCAGTTTTCTCGAGAGTGCTAGCTCGCATGAAGACCTTCTTCTTGACTAATTTGAATCTTTTCTTCAAATCTCTAGAACCTTTCTAGAGATTGAAGATGAACTTCTGGAGGAGATGAAGAGGTAGAAGAAAGATAAAGAAGAAAATATTTTTTTTATAATTATTCTCTCTTTCCAAACCATTAGAATCAAAAACTTGAAATTTAAATTTTTGCGCACACCCCAAAAGAGAGGACCCTCCTCTCTATTTTTCATGTCATGAACCATGCCCAAACTTCTACCATGTAAAGACCTCTCTTCTAGAATCTTACACACATAAAAGAAACCACAAAAGCCCCTTTTAGAGGCATGTAAGTAGGTGGGGTGAAGAGTCCTAGTGATCCTGGACTCTTACAGGATTCTGCCTCCCTTCACAATTCCACATCCCAAAACATGTCAAAAAGATATGGGACACCCCTTTTCTTAATTTTTCATGATAAATAAATTTTGTAGCTAATCTCTCACAAAAAATATTCTCAAAATGTTATACATATAAGGATAAAGAAATTTATTGACATGGAGAGGTTGATCTAAATGAGAATAGATTCTCCGGATAAGGAATATTTTAAAATCTAATTTTAAAACCAACCTTTTATCAAAACTAAATTAGATTTGGATGTAAGATAGATAAGGGAAATAAGTCTTTGGTGTAAAAAAAATTCATACAAAACAATTTTGTGTGTGGAGATATATGGCGTGCAATTTGTGTTGGTACAGGGAGAAGAGTCCTATTCCAATAAGGACTCTAAGTTTCTTTATTTGAATCCAAACTAAATTATATCTAGTTTAGTCCAAATAAAATATATTAAATTCAATCTAACTAAGCTCATAAATTTTTAATCAAATCTTAATCAAAGTAAGAATTGATTGAACCAAAGTCTTGATCAAATCAGGAATAATTCTTCCTTAACGATTAGATCATCTCATAACCTAATCGGGTCAAACCTAATTGAATCAAATTCAATTAGATTTCATTTAATTCTCTTTGCTCAATCATACTGAGCTAATCAATAATATAATTGCTAATTAATTCTCTATTAATTCACTAACACTTGATGAATTAATTTATTACAATTTTTGTATAAGGTTAACCATCAATCAAATTGATGATTAAGCCCTTGAATGATTCTTAATCATTAATCAGCCACATGATCAGTCAAAATTTTTTTTTTGAGTGCGACCCCATAGGTTTAAACCTAAGCCAGTAGCACAAAAATATCTTCCTAAACCAATCGATGTAACCATCTAGTAATGATGACCCGACGTCCGGATAGGTCGAATGATGGCGAAGCAACATTCAAGAACCTATTGGTGTGTGGTTACCGTATAATTCATCCCTTTGATCCTAATGCTTGAGGATGACCTAAGATTTAACTATCAATTCTAGATAAGTCATCCATATTATATTTCAATCTTTTTCAAATCCATCATATGGATTATTCGAGCTCAGGTTTCGCTAAATTGAAATACACTGATGCATATCTCCTACTAATTCGGAAGGGTCAATCCCATCTTGACTCACGCACTGACTTGATAAGTACTTGACTATACCCAAAAATCTTCCATCACTGAATTAAAAACTCAGTTAGTCCGATATCAAAGTATAGCGAGTTGCTTGCAAGTCACTGTGGTGATCTCAGATCGAAGAGACATTTATACCCATACCCTTCGTGAGCTATCTTTGACAGTAGAGTGCTCCACAGTTAGTCATGTTCAGTGATGATGTACTCCTACATCTCACCTACATACCATATCGGTATCTTCATACTATTTGGTTACGAGGATAACTAATGCATATGGCACACAATGACCTATACTTGATATCACTATCATCCTAGCATATCATTTGGTCGCGAACCAATTTAAGGACTATGCGATAAATCTTCCTTTATCGATCAAAGTAGTCCTAAGGACTTCATCAAAACATGGGAGTTCGTTAGAAGATGTATCTTTATAATGAAAAATATTAAATAACTTTTATTTTTTATCAATTCATATACATTTATAATTAGCAAAATCATCAAACAATTGGTTTTAGGATACAATTCCCAGCAGTGGGATGTTGGAATTCAGTGCTTAGGAGCCTTAGGGAAGGCCTCCTTAAATAGACATAAGATTTAAATTCTATTCAAAACTAAACAACACTTAATATAAGTCCTACTTGTATTAGGAATCCTTATTCCTTTATTTATTTGACCTCCTTTAGGAGATCTTTTTGGTGCCAACTATTAGAGCCCTTGCACTCACAAATACACATGCCACGTGGGGCCTAGGAAACACCCCATGCTGGTCCAACATGCCCTCTAATGGGTGGGCATGCCCAACTTGATCAAATCAAGTGGCGCCCAATCAAAACTATCAAAGAAATTGATTAAGGGTTTGAACTCTTAATTTATTTGATCCAAAATCCTAAGCACCCAATAATTGAAGTCCAATGAATCTAATTCATTTAGATTATTAGCAGATAATTAAATTTAAATTAATCTTATCAAATAAGAAATTCAAATACAAAAAAAAAATTAGATTCAACCATGTGCTAGCAAGGTTACCCTGAACCCAATAGAATTTCTCTAAACTGAATTGAGACTTCATAAGTCCAATTACTTATTTTAGATCTAATCTCTTTGTTGTGTGACCTTATAGGTTCAATTCTATCTGATAGTAAGATATACAATGATCTTATCATAATATCATTAAAACTCTTTTCAATGGGTCGGAATAATTTCACTCTAATTCATCAAGGATTGTCAATACTGAGCAATCCTAATGAGCTCTCATCAACAATCAGTGACACCTACTAGTATATAGTGGCAATCCAATAGAACCAAAAAGGAACCTCAAGGTGTAGTTCACATGTGATTCAGTCCCTCTATCGTGAGTCCGACTAGATGGCAAGTCATGGATAAATCGTGAAACCTCATCATCAGTCATATGATAGATTCGATCAGCTCAAGTCCAATTACGATCCTTATGAAAACTTTTTTCCATCAATCACACTGCTGTGGCCATAGACTCTTGGACTTAGCCTCTAAAATCTTATAGGACTACTCCTCTCTATCAAGGTCGATGGATTCTATCTAGATGTATACCCTACTCCTACAGTGGATTAACTGTCGCCAACATCCACTACAAGAACACATTGAGACCATGTTTATGTATCAGTCAAACTCCAGCAGTCTCACTATGAGCAGTTGTACCATCACAGATCAAAGGACTATTCACACAACTACAACATCGTGACAATCACTGACGATCGATTAGAAATTCAAGTGATCTCTCATATGGTCACGCTCAGTACTAATTATTCTCTAATAACTATCTATACTCATCGCTCAGTGTCTCTACACTGTAGATCAAAGACTTAACCACACTGAAGAAAATGATCTATAAGTCGATCTATCTAGATCGATCACCATCCTCATGATGATACTATGATCGAGAGTATTTAAGAATTATATACATGTCTCTAATTTTCAACACCTTAAGAATATGTATCAAAATATTAATTCCATGGATGATTCAAGGACACATACACTTGAATAAAAATAAATTTATTTATTCTTGATCAAATCAATGAATTAAGTATAAAATTATGTCTTAGATTTATTATAATGTGTTAGCCATATTGGCTTCTAGGACATACATCTAACAATCTTTTACTTGAACTAAAGTCAATTGGCCACTAATCTAAGTCCCATCTTCTCAAGATGGAATTTCATCTTTGACTAGCTCAATTGCTTTGCCAGCAGATCTGCCATATTATCCATGGAGTCTATTCTTCACACCTCAACATATTTTTTTTCGAGATAGTTGCATATGATACAGAATCGTCGCTCGATGCGCTTTGATTTTTGATGAGACCTCAGCTCCTTAGCAAGTGCTATGGCTCTATTGTTATCGCAATAAAGTGGTATGGCATCTGATGTCATAACTCCAAGCTCCATGATGAACTTCTTGAACTAGAAGTCTTCCTTTGTAGCATCTAAAGCAAATGACATATTCAGCCTCTGTGGTTGAATCCGCTATGATGGATTGCTTGAAACTCTTCTAGTTGACTGCACCACCATTGCAAGCGAACACATATCCTGACGTAGACTTTCTATCATCAAGATCAAATATAAAGTCTAAATCAGTATACCCCTCGACTCGTAACTCAGAACCTCCTCCAAAGATCAAGAACAAATTCTTAGTTCTTCTCAAGTACTTAAGGATGTTCTTCATACCTATCCAGTACTCCTCATCTAGATTCGACTGATACCTGCTCGTGACACTCACACAAAGACAATATCAGGTCGAGTACACAGCATGGCATACATGAGGCTTCCTATGGCTAAGGCATAAGAAATCCTACTCATATACTGAACTTCCTCAGATGTGGTCGGATACATCATTTTGAAAAGATAAATACCATGCCTAAGAGGTAAAAGTCCTCTTGTAGCGTTTTCCATGCTGAACCTCTTCAGCACTTTTTCTATGTACAGCTTTTGTGACAGGCCTAGTATCCTTTTAGATCTATCTCTATAGACCTTTATTCCAAGAATATAGGATGCTTTCCCTAGGTCTTTTATGAAGAATTTCTTGGACAACCATCTTTTGACGATGGTGAGCATAGGAACATCATTCCCAATGAAGAGAATATCATCCTCATACAATATGAGGAATGTTATTGCGCTCCCACTGACCTTTTAGTATACACAAGGTTTCTCTTTATTCTTGATAAAACCAAAAGATTTGATCGCATCATCAAAATGAAGATTCCAACTCTGAGAAGCTTGCTTTAATCTGTATATAGACCTTTACAGCTTGCAGACTCTGTGATCACCATCACCAGATGTGAAACCCAAAGGCTACTCTATATAGATATCTTTCTCAGGATATCCATTCAGGAAAGCAGTTTTCACATCCATTTGCCAAATTTTAAAATCATAATAAGCTGCAATAGCAAACAGAGTACGGATAGATTCAGCATGGCTACGGATGGATTCTGATAGTCAATACCCTCGTACTGACTATAACTTTTTACCATGAGTCTAGCTTTATAGGTCTCTACCTTACCATTGGTATTTTTTTTTTAGATCCATTAATACCCAATGGGTACATACCCTCAGGTGGATCCACTAAGGTCCATACTTAGTTCAAGTGTATCGAGTCAATCTCTGACTTCATTATATCTAATCATTTCTCAAAATCAATATCAGACATACCTTATCAAAAGTATTAGGATATCACCATGATCTTTATCTCTCATAAAAAATTTTTCCTTAACTTTCTCTGTAAGCATAAACATATACCTTTCAGGAGGTTGGGAGATCCTACTAGATCACAAGGTGGTAGAGGAACATCAATTACTGGCTCATGAAAAATGAGTTCCTGAGGATCCATAGCTCTTTGCTCTTCAGAGACCTTCTCTTCGAGCTCAACTAACCTCCCACTACCAACATCCTGGATAAATTATTTTTCTAAGAATATGACATTCTGACTTACAATCATATTATGATCTTGTGGAAAGTAGAAGCAGTATCCTATTGATTCTTTTGGATATTCTATAAAATGAGCTAATACAGATCTATCATCTAATTTATCAGCCATCTATTTCTTGACATAGATCGGACATCCTCAAGTCTTTAGATAACCTAGACTCGACTTCTTATCATGCCATATCTCATATGGTGTGATAGAAATAAATTTTGATGGAACCCTATTAATAGGTGAATTACAGTTATTAAGGCATGTCTTCAAAGATATGAGGGTAAATCAGTGAAGCTCATTATGGACCTGACCATATCTAATAATTTTTTATTCCTCTTTTTGGATATTCTATTGAGCTGAGGTGTTTCGGGAGGAGCCCATTGAGATACTATACTGTTGTCCTTAAGATATCTTAAAAAGTTTTGACTAAGATATTCACCTCCTCGATCAGATTGAAGAACCTTAATAGATTTATCTATTTATTTTTTTACTTCATTTCTAAATTTTTTAAATCTTTCAAAGGCTTCAGACTTGTGTTTCATCAGATATACATACTCATACTGTGACAGATCATCGATAAAGATGATGAAGTAGCTATAACCACCCCTAGCCTGCATATCAAATAGCTCACACACATCGGTGTGTACTAGGACAAGTAACTCGATGGCCTTTTCTCCATATCCTACAAAGGATAACTTGATCATTTTTTTTTGAAAATAAGATTCACAAGCTAGATACAATTCTAGATCAAGAGAACTAAGGATCCCATTCTTTTTCAGTTTGTTTATCCTATCCTCTCCAATATGGCCTAGGCTATGATGCCATAAGTACTTCTGGTTAATTTCATCTCTGGATCTCTTTTGACCTACGGCACTCACTATTTGCTCATTCAAATTCACATTCACATCAACATGCAAGTGATATAGATTGCTGATTAAAAGATCTCATGCAACTAATTTATTTCATAAATAAATAAAACAAAAGTCTTTCTTGAAATTAAATTCAAAACCATCCTGTCCTAGCACAGATATGAAAATCAAATTCCAACTAGCTACAGGAATAAAATAACAGTCTTTTAAATCTAATCTAAATATTAATTGTAATCGAAGAGGATAAGTGTTAATGACTTCTGTAGCAATTTTTGCTCCATTACTGATCTGAAGGATCATGTCACCTTCCCTCAACCTTCTACTTTCTAATAAATCCTACATTAAGGTATATATATGAGAACTCAAATCAGAGTCCAATATCCAACTAGAAGTAGAAAAAAATGTAAGGTTAGATTTAATTACGAGCATACTTTCTGGAGGTTTATCATCCTTCTTGATCTTTAGGCTCTCCAGATAGAGTGGAAAGTTCCTCCTCTAGTGGCCATCAGTATCACAGTGGAAATACTTTTTCTTTGCTTCAGCCTTTTTTGGAACATCTTTCTTTGGCTTGCTCTTTTTCTTCTACTTCTTAGCAGATTTATTTTTCTTCTTCCAACCAGACTTTCTCTTGGTCGAAGAAATCTGCTCCACAACAAGAATAGTGCCCCTTGAACTCTTAAAGGTTCCCTCCGTAGTGATCAATATATCGACCAATTCGGGTATAGTGCAATCAAGTTTGTTTATATAAAAATTTATAATAAATTGACTATATAAACTAGTAAGAGATTGAAGGATCAAATCCATCTGTAATTCCTTTTGCATATCAAGCCTGAGCTTCTCAAGCTCCTTAATATCCTTTATCACTGTCATCCAGTGCTCATGGATTGATTGCCCTTCGTGCATCTTAAGATGGAAGTCTTTGGATACTTCGAAGCATGCTGTATGGCTCTGCTCACCATACAACTCTTGTACGTGAGTGATCATTGAAGAAACCAGGTCTAGGGTTTCAGAGTTAGATCTTGAAATTTTTTCAAGATCAGACAGTGGAAGACTAAAATAAATCAAAAATTTATCTTATATAATCACAGAATCCCTAGATCTAAGATCTTATTATATGATTATTACATGGCATTAAATTAAAAATTAAAATATAAAAAGCAAGAACTACATGTTGATCATATCAACATGTTTCTATACTACATCTAATGTATATAAAATATAATAGATCAGATCTATTATCTTGTAAGTTAGATGTTCTAACTTTGCTGATCCGAGCTTGAGGATGATGTTATGAGCTGCATACACATTCGATCTCTAGGAGTCATTCACACGAGCCCACGAATCATGATCAGAAGTTTTGATCCAGAAAATCAGCACGGTATGCTAGTACTGCGCTGATCCTTCTTCGATGGTCAATCAGATACCTCCTTCTTCTTGATTTAGACTCTTTCAAAGATGAAATACTCTCAGAGCCTAGGTTGTTTATTACATGATTATCAGAGCCTAGGTTGTTTATTATATGATTATTTATACATGCTTAGATAACTTCTTAGATTAGATCTAATTTATAATCTAATTATTAAATCTGAAATTAAAATTTTTAGATCAATCATAAATTGCAAGATTGTCCTGCTGTAAGGTTTATCCCTTACAGTGCAAAGATTGTCCTAGTTTGTATAGATCTATCTTTAATCATAAATTTGTTAGATGCGATCTAGATTAAATTTATAATTTATTAGATTTAAAAGATATTTAAATCTAAAATAAAATCTTTTTGTTAATATAACCTATGTAAAGAACCATCATATTTTTGTCTAAAAAATTTATGCAGTTTAAAGTTGAAATTATTTCAATTACATGAACCTGTTTAGATTAGATCTAAAGTAGTTTCATGTTTATTTCATTTGCATCTTGATTATGAATCAAATATGCAACTTGGTTGGTGGAATCATGTTGTAAAATTATTTTACAAACATGAAAATTATTTTCAAAAAGTCGAACCCCAACCCTCAGCCCAAAACTTAATTGAGAATTAAGAAGTTGTTTTGATTAGGTTCTAAAATTGTGAATTGAAGAACCTAAGACACAAACCATAACACATTGGGTTAATGGGTTAGTGGGAATTAGGTCCATTAATTGGGTTAGACCTAAGGTTAGATTAAAGATAGACTTAATTAAAGAATTGACTAAATCTAATCAATTATTGTCTTAGATTAGGTCAAGGATTCTCTAGATCAATTATAATAGTTGTAGTTGGTCAAGTCCATATTTTTAATAAGAACCAAATAGACTTGATTCTTGGCTAAGCGGTCTAGCACGATCTGTTAGGTTGATCCAATCAAAACTAATTAAACTAGTTGGTGTCTAAGGTAAACCAGACAGATGGTTTTTAATCAGGAGCCCGCTTACTTGGCCATTTCTGATGGTGTCTAAAGCAAGCTTTGGCAGACCCTCTCATCGATCGAACTTACCTGGCCTCTAGGTGAAATTATATTTTGATTGGATCACTTGACTATTCAAGCTGACCCATGTTAGCTAGGTAAATTAGTGTGACTGATTTAGGTGCTCCTAGACTAGCCCTTTTAATGGTCTCCCTTAAGCTGACTTGGTAAAGCCAGTGGGAGGATCATGATAAGCTGGTTCATCTGACCTCATCCTCTAAATCAATTAAATCCTCTAAAATTATTAGGTTCTTAAAATGAAATAGTTATGGTGATAACTAGATCATAGCCTCCCATTAAGTGGATGATAATGGGTCCATCAGTTGGATAATCATTGGAGGCCCAAAGGCCTGGTGCTTATTGGCTGATGGAATTATTATTCATAATATGATTTCTTGACTACATCTTTCAAAATGGTGGTTAGATTAGCCAACCAAAGTTGGGTCTAATCATTCATTGGCTAGATGGGCCAAGTATGGTCCTGTTAATGGTTGGACCTAACCAGACCTTTTCAGTGGAGGCCAAAACCTACTGATTAGGGACTGAGACAAAATTAAAATTACTAAAAATTATTTAGAGAAATAATTGGTTATGAACCTACCCTTAGATGTACATGGGTTAGCCAACCAAAGTTGGACTTGTATGCAGTCTAAGTGGATTCTAGTACCCACTAAGAAATTAGGGTAATTCTTCGAATTGGAGGTAGAGGCTACCAATTTGAATAAAATAGTGAGAGAAACCTTTTGATTAAAGTCCAAATCTTAGGTTTAATGAATCAATTACTAATTAAGTTATGGTTTTCCTTTGTACAGATATGGCCACTTCTCTATCGCTCCGATCATTGTTGGATAATGATAAGTTGGTGGGATCCAACTTCGGTTGCTGGTATTGAAAGTTGAAGATAGTTCTGGAGCATGAATGGATCCTATATGTGATAACGGATCCTACACCTAAGGAGTCAGCTACCAATGCACGTGGAACAGTCAGAGATACTTACCATAAGTGGCTCAGTGACTGGATCACGGTACACTGCATCATGCTAGCTGCCATGAACGATGAGTTCAGTCATAAATTTGAGATGGCTCAACCAAAGGATATGCTTCAAGTGTTGGAGGATGCCTTTGGCACACCCGATGACGTGGAGAGGCACAAGACTAGTTGTGCCATCTTCAACGCCAAAATGCAGGATGGTGCCTCTGTCACTGATCATGTATTGTACATGATCGAGCTGATGGAGCGTTTGAGCAAGCTCTGCTTTCTCTTGCATAAGCAGCTTGGAAAAGATACAATATTGAACTTGCTGCACAAATCTTATCTCCCATTTCTCACTCACTATAGAATGACAAAGCCTAAAGTAAACTACCACGGGTTACTAGGGTTGCTTCAGAACTTTGAGAAGGATCACCAACTCCATAAGGAGTCGGTGAACTTAGTGGAAGGTACGTCTTCTGGTTCTCGATCCTTTGAGAAGGAAAGAAGAACAAGAAGAAGAAAGTGAAGAAGATGCAAGTTCAGGTTGGGATATCAGTGCAGGGTCAGATCAGAAAGATCAAGCCCGATAAGAGGCAAGCACCCAAGATTAGATAGTGTATCAGATATCTACTTATGGCATTGTAGGCTAGGTAATATAAACAAGAATAGGATAAACAGGTTGACTCAAGAGGAAATCCTCAAAGTCAGTGATTGTGAATCACTTCCAACCTGTGAGTCCTGTCTTCTTGATAAAATGACAAGTCACCTTTTATTGAAAAAGGTGAGAGAGCTACTGAGCTCTTGGGCTTAGTATATACTGATGTATGTGGACCCATGAGCCAAGTGCTGAGGTGGATATTTCTACTTCATCACTCTCACAGATGATCTATCCATGTATGGATATGTCTATCTGATGAAACATAAGTCAGATTCATTTGAAATGTTCAAACGATTCCAAAGTGAAGTAGAAAAATAAACTGGGAAGAGTATTAAAACTCTTCGGTCTGACCAAGAAGGAGAATACCTTTCTGGTGAGTTTCTCACATACCTAGGAGAGAATGAGATTCTCTCCCAATGGACTCCTCTAGGAACACCACAGCATAATGGTGTGTCTGAAAGGAGAAATCGGACTCTGTTAGACATGGTCCGATCCACTATGGGTTTTGCCAGCTTGCCGATATCCTTCTGGAGATATGCACTTGAATTGGCCTGTTATCTATTAAATAGGATTCCAAGTAAGTCTGTAATTAAGACTCCATATGAGATATGGATAGGGTGTAAGCCAACACTTTCACATCGTAGGGTCTTGGGGTGCCCAGCCTATGTCAAATGGTTAGTTACAGATAAACTCAAACCTAGGTCTGACAAATGCACATTCATAGGGTACCCCAAAGAGACTAAAGGATATTTTTTCTACCATGCTGATGAACAAAAGGTGTTCGTCAGCTTTAAGGCAACCTTTTTAGAAAAGGAGTTCCTTGGTGAAGGAACCGTTGCCTCTAAGGTTGAACTTGAAGAAGTTCAACAGGTAGAAGGTGAAGGGGGGAAACCGCTTTTTCTCGTAGGATCTTCCAGATTTCATCAAATCTGGGGCAGAATAATTTTTAAAAAAAAATATCCTACATATTTCAGATCTAATTCTCTAGATCTAATTTTATTATCTGATATTTAAAATCTAAAATTAAATATAAAACTATGATGAAAGAAGAAGTACCTCAAGGGTAATCTGATGACCCTGTAGATGATCTCTACACAGCTCGAGGTTCTGATGTAGCCACGTAACTGCCTGGCCTCTACCAGTATCCACTCGGGTAGGATCTAGAACATCTTCTCTGTTGCTCCTTGGATTGATTTTGATGATTACAAAGCATTTGAAGGGGTACTAATGATTTTCGCTTGAAAAAGACTTATTGCTCTTCAAGGGCAAAATCATAATTTTACCAAACCTTGATTTGAAAGCATCAAGTGATAGAATAAAAGATTTATGATCCATTGATGAAAATTTTATTATTTTTGGACTTGTATTTTGAAAGATATTCATGTTTGAAAAATATGAGTCGACCTATGAGTCGACTCATGACATATGAGATGATTGGCACGCAAATTTTTGGCCGGCACAGACTTGGCACACCCTGTGAGTCGACCCATGAGTCGACCCCCAAGGCATGAGTCGACCCATGAGTCGACCTCTACGGGTTTTGGGCCAATTTTACAGAACCTTGCTTTTCTTTTGGTTTTCTGATGTTTTTTCACAGAGGTCGACCTATGAGTCGACCCCCAGGCTGAGTCGACCCATGAGTCGACCCCTGTGATGGGATTGTTTCGCAATGGCTATTTTTAACCCATTTTAAGTACTTTTAATGCTCATTTAATGTGGTCTAATGGCTCTATTTCAGCCCAGAATATTTTTCACTATTTTTTGAAGCTATAAAAGAGACAAATAGGTGGGAATCATTAAGAAGAGAGATTTTGAAAAGAAGATTTCAAGCAAACTTTTCAGCCCTAAGCAAGAGCTCACTCAAAGCATTCAAGAAGCCTTTAATCCAAGCTCACCAACTCCTCAAGTGCACATTCAAGTCTCCAACCACCTTGAGAAAATAAAAAGAGCCTTCTTCTCTTTGAGTAAAGTGTATTTAAAGTCTTATTCACTCATTGAAGGAGCTTTCTTTGTATTTTCTGTGCTACTCATTGTTATACTCTGGTTAAGTTATTGTTTTTATTTTGGAAGGATTCCAAAATAAGGGAAAGTTGATCTGAACCTTGAATCGGAGTGTATTGGGTTGGCTTGTATCCGAAAAATAAGTTAACTAACTTGGGATAGCTAGAGTTGGAGTTTTCGATATTTGTATTCGGGTTGAATACAAGTTAGTGGATTGAAATTCCCAAGTAGGAGCTTGGGGAGTGGATGTAGGTGCAAGATTGGCACCGAACCACTATAAATCTTTTTGTTTGTGTTGTGCCTAATTATTCTTCTTTAACTCTTCATTAGCCTCTTGCATTCTTGCTTTTAGCCATTAGCCTTGAATTAACTTTACTCTCCCTATTTATTTAGCTATTGTCAAACATTTTTCATATGACATAAGTTAAGCTTAAAATTTTTAGATACCTAATTCACCCCCCCTCTTGGATTGCATAGCTGGACAACAAGTGGTATCAGAGCCCGGTGCTCTAGCCCTACTTTGATCTAACCAATCAAAGAGCCAAAGATCTATGGCAACTCAAGTCGGCACTTCTCTAGCCGAGGGGCAATCCACTGACCGACCTCCACTTTTCAATGGATCTAATTACACCTATTGGAAAGTTCAGATGAAAATATTCATTCAAGCACTCGACTATGATATGTGGAGTATCATAGTGAACGGTCCTCACACACCCACTAAAATTATTGATGGTGTGGAATCAGCCAAACCCGAAAAAGAGTGGGATGAGGTTGATAAGAAAATGGCCCAATTAAATGCTAAAGCTATGAATGTTCTATATTGTGCTCTTGATGCTAACGAATTTAATCATATTTCTACTTGCTTGTCTGCTAAAGAAATATGGGATAGGTTAGAAGTAACCCATGAAGGAACCAATCAAGTAAAGGAGTCCAAAATTAACATGCTCGTAAATAAATATGAATTATTTAAAATGAAGCATGATGAGTCCATAACTGAAATGTTTACTCACTTTATTGATATTATAAATGGTTTAAAGAGTCTTGGTAAGTCATATACTAATAGTGAGCTTGTAAAAATATTCTCAGGTCCTTACCAAGAACTTGGGAAGCCAAAGTGACCGCCATCCAAGAAGCCAAGGACTTGAACATTCTACCCTTGGAAGAGCTTGTTGGATCATTGATGACTCATGAGCTGAGCATGAAGCAACATCAAGAGGAAGAAGTCAAAAAGAAGAGAACAATCGCCCTCAAATCCACAGCTCCACCAGATGAAGAAATTGATGACACCGAAAATGAAGAGCAGGATGAAGAGATGGCACTCATTACCCGAAGATTCAAAAAATTTTTGAGAAAAAAGAAACAAGGGATGAGGAAGAGGCCATTCACAAAAGGGAACAGAGCAAAGAAAAAGATAAAGACCAACCCCTTATCTGTTATGAATGCAAGAAATTGGGACACTTCAAGTCCGAATGCCCACAACTGAAGAAGGGTCCCAAGAAGTACAAGAAGAAGGTCATGATGGCCACTTGGAGTGCGAGTGATGACTCAAGCTCCGAAGAGAAAGACGCGACTGAACAAGCCAACCTGTGCCTTATGGCACATGAAAATGAGGTAATTTTCGAAACTCCTAGTGACTTTACATTTGAAGAACTGCATGAAGCTTTTTGTGATTTAGTTGATGAACTAAAGAAACTAGGGATAAAGAACAAAGATCTAAAATTGAAAATCAATCTTTATTGAAACAAAATGAAAGCATTTCAATTGAAAAATCCTCCCTGCTTCAAGAAAATCAAAGTTTAAAGAATAAAATTGCCAAGCTAAAATCATTAGTTGAAAAATTCACCTTGAGTTCAAATAAACTTAATATGATTCTTGAAAATCAAAAGGCCGTGTATGATAAGGCTAGACTTGGCTATAACCCCTTGAAGAAACAAAAGTATCTGAAAAATATCTATGTAAACTCTTTAAGTAACAAGTCTTCTAATATTATTTGCTTCAAATATGGTAGAGTAGGACATAAGTCATACACTTGCTTCTCTAACAAATCTGCAAACTCAAATGTAAAGAAAATATGGGTTCCAAAAGGAACCATTATGACTAACCAAAAAGAACCCAAGAGAGCTTGGGTACCTAAAATAAAAATTTGACTTTTGCCTGCAGGTGTGTCTAGCATCCCAAGGAGGAAACAGGAAATGGTATCTTGATAGCGGATGCTCGAGACACATGACTGGTGATGAATCCCAATTCATCACTCTTGATGCTAAGAATGGAGGGATGGTCACCTTTGGAGACAATGGTAAAGGAAAGATCATCGGTATAGGTAACATTGGTATCACTCCCTCCAAATACATTGAAAATATTTTGTTAGTAGATGGTTTAAAGCATAATTTACTAAGCATTAGTCAATTTTGTGATAAAGAATATAAAGTTATTTTTGAATCTTCTATTTGCATTGTAACTAGTCCTATTAATGATGGTATTAAATTTGTTGGACATAGACATGGTAATATTTATATGGTAGATTTGAATGATCTATCCAAGATAAACATGCAATGCCTAGTATCTTTAAATGCTAAGATTAATGAGACTAGTTGGCTTTGGCATCGTAGGCTTGCTCATATTAGCATGCATTCACTTTCAAAATTAATTAAGAAAGAATTGGTTCTTGGTTTGCCAAAATTAAATTTTGAAAAGGATATAATTTGTGATGCATGCCAACTAGGTAAACAAATAAGAGTTTCATTTAAATCTAAAAATATTATTTCAACTTTGAGACCTTTAGAGCTATTGCACATGGACTTATTTGGACCTACTAGAACTACTAGTCTAGGAGGAAAATGATATGATTTTGTAATTATAGATGATTACTCTCATTTTACTTGAATTTTCTTTTTAGCACACAAAGATGAAACTTTTCAAGTTTTCACTAAATTTTACCGAAAAGTCACTAATGAGAAAGGGTTTTCAATTCAAAATATTCGAAGTGATCATGGAACTAAATTTGAAAATCAAGACTTTAAAAAATTTTGTGATGAAAAAGGAATAGGCCATAATTTTTCTACACCTAGGACACCTCAACAAAATGGGGTAGTAGAAAGGAAAAATAGAACCTTAGAAGAAATGGCCCGTACCATGCTATGTGAAAGCAACTTTCCAAGATATTTTTGGGCGGAAGTAATTAACACAGCATGTTACATCTTAAATCGTGCTTTGATTAGACAAATTTTAAAGAAAACCCCCTATGAGCTTTGGAAAGGAAGAAAACCTAATATTGCATATTTTCATATTTTTGGTTGCCGATTTTTGTATTAAATAATGGTAAAAAAAGACTTGAAAAATTTGATACAAAATTAGATGAAGCAATCTTTCTTGGTTACTCCTCCACTAGTAAAGCTTTTAGGGTTTTTAACAAAAGAACCTTAGTAGTAGAGGAGTCAATACATGTTGTCTTTGATGAATCTAACAATCTTCCTTAAGGAAGAATGAAGGTGTTGATGATGCAGACCCTCTTATAGAAGAAATGAAGGAGATCACTCTGAAGGATTCAACAATTCAAGATGATGAGGAACATGAGGACAAACAGGATGAGGAAGGTGAAGAACATCAAGAACAACCTCAAGGTACAAATGACCTACCTAAAGAATGGAGGTATGTTCACAATCACCCTAAGGAGCTAATTATTGGTGATCCTATGCATGGGGTAAGAACTCGTTCTTCACTTAAAGATGTATTTAATCATTGTGCTTTTGTCTCTCATCTTGAACCTAAAATTATTGAAGAAGCTGAAAATGATTATAATTGGATTAATGCAATGCAAGAGGAACTTAATCAATTTGAAAGAAATAACGTATGGACTTTAGTATCAAGACCTAAAAATTATTCAATAATTGGCACAAAATGGGTCTTTAGGAATAAATTAGATGAACATAAAAATGTAATAAGAAATAAAGCAAGATTGGTTGCTAAAGGTTATAATCAAGAAGAAGGAATTGATTTTGATGAGACCTTTGCACCTGTTGCTAGATTAGAGGCCATTAGACTTCTACTTGCATATGCTTGCTTTATGAAATTTAAATTATTTCAAATAGATGTCAAAAGTGTATTTTTGAATGGATATATTGCTGAAGAAGTCTATGTAGAACAACCCCCAGATTTTAAAATCATGCTTTTCCTAATCATGCTTTTAAATTAAACAAAGTCTATATGGTTTGAAACAAGCACCCAGGGCTTGGTATGATAGGCTAAGTAAATTTTTACTTAATAATAGTTTCTCAAAAGGTAATGTAGACACAACCCTTTTCATTAAAAGAAATCAAGATGATATATTAGTTATACAAATTTATGTAGATGATATTATTTTTGGGTCTACTAATGAATCTCTTTGTCAAATTTTGCAAAGCTCATGCAGGGGGAGTTCGAGATGAGCATGATGGGAGAACTTACATTCTTCCTCGGACTCCAAATCAAACAAACAAAGAAAAAATCTCCATCACCCAAAGCAAGTACACAAGGGAATTACTCAAAAGATTTGGAATGAAGAACTCCAAAGCAATTGGCACACCCATGAGCCCTTCATGTAAGCTTGACAAGGATGAAGAAGGTAAAGTGTAGACTTAAAATATTATAGAGGTATGATTAGCTCTCTATTATATTTAACTGCAAGTAGACCTGATATCATGTTTAGTGTTTGTCTGTGTGTTAGATTTCAATCTAATCATAAAGAATCTCACTTGAATGCTGTTAAAAGAATCCTTAGATATTTGAATGGTACTCAAACTCTAGGATTATGGTACTCTAAGGACTCACTAATTGATTTAATAGGATATTCAGATGCTAATTTTGCTGGATGTATATTAGATAGAAAAAGTACTAGTGGAACTTGTCAATTTCTTGGAGTTAACCTAATCTCCTGGTTTAGCAAGAAATAAAATTTGGTAGCACTGTCTACGGTCGAGGCCGAATACATTGCAGCCGGAAGTTGTTGTGCTCAAATCTTGTGGATTAAGAAATAACTCGAAGATTTTGGTATCAAACTTAATGAAACACCCATAAGATGTTATAACACTAGTGCCATAAATCTTACTAAAAATTCAATTCAGCATTCTAGGTCTAAACATATTGAAATCAGGCATCATTTTATAAGAGAACATGTTCAAAATAAAGATATAATTCTTGACTATATTTGTACTGAAAATAATTAGCCGACATCTTTACAAAGGCCCTAAGTGAAGATAGATTCTGTGAAATTAGGAGAGAACTAGGAATTCTTGATCCATCTGCTTAAATATCTCTCTAATTTCAAGGAATCAATGTCAAAAATTCTTTGAACTTAATTCTTATCATTTCTCTTGGACCTAAAAGCTCAAGATTATCATTCTCATAACTGTTCATAGAGCAAAAATTCTTCTCCCAGAGTTTTTGAATTTTTCAAAATTTATTCATCGTTTTCTTGAATTTTTGTGAAACATGAGTCGACCCCCTAGGGTCGACCCAATGGCATACTTGCAATTTTTGGTCAAAGTCCCACGAGTTCCTCTCTTTTTGATTAAAAACCGTTCATGAGCCGACCACTCCACCTTCATCTTCCTCCCTCCAAAACTCATAGTCCTCTTCTTCTTTCTCTCCAAATCCAAGGTCTAAGCCAAGATCTTTCTCCATCACCCCTCCACCTCAAATCGCCCCTTGGGAAAGGAGCTATTCCCATTTTTCTCCCTTGATTGGAGCAGTTGGAGCGTGCCCTAGCTTCCACCATTCTCCTCCAAATCGGGGTTTCACTCCAAAAATCCCTTTCCATCCCTAATGACCCTCACCTCTCACACATTTAATCTTCCAAGTCTCCTTGCTTGTTCTGGTGGTGAGAATGGCTCCAAAAATGAAACTCCCTCAAAGAAGAAAATCGGTCCGTGAGTTGGAAGAGGGCGTGCCAGGAAAAGACAAGCTTCTCAGATCTCTTCTGCTTCCATTTCTGCTTCGGCATCTACTCCAGGTTCCTCTCAGTCTCCTCTAAGCCCAGTAAATTCTTCTATTTGTTAGAAAGGTAGAACCCGAAAAAATGTTGACTTCAGATTTTTTGAAAAAGAGGGGTTCTCCATTGGTTCAAAGATCAAAAACCATGGTTGGGGATTTTACTGTTCACTTAAAGAAGTTACATATGTGGACTTGGTTAGAGAGTTTTATCTGAATTTGTGCTATGGCAATGGAACAGTAACACCACTGTTAAGGGTATAGATATCTGTTTAGATCCTGTAATTTTGAGAGAGATTCTTCATTTGTCCTATGAGGGATACTCAAACATGGAACTCCCAGTGAAGGAAGAAGGAATTAATATGATTTTAGGAGGAACCTACTTGGGAAGCCTAAATAAACTAGAAGCCAAGATCCTATCCATTGAAATGAGGATTCTACATCAATTGGTAACAAAGCTTTTCTTCCCAAGAATGGTAGACATGACCTCCTTTCAGGCTGAAACATCTCATCATTTTCATATGATTACCAAACCCCCCTAAACCTCCCTGCATTAATGATAGAAGCCATGAGGGAAACCCTGAATAGATCCAAGGCACATCTGCCTTTCGGTATGGCCCTCACATTGGTATTCAGGAGGTTTGGAGTTAGTTTTGAGGGGAGGCTTCAGCTAGGCTCTCTCACTCTGACACCATCAACCAACATACTTTGCACCGCATGGAATTTACTAGGACTGATGGTGGTTGGATTAAGGGTGCAGAAGAGAGAGTTGAGGATAGAGCTGAGGAAGAAGGTCCTTCATCACCTCTCCATGACATCAGGGCAACATCTCCAGACATCCAATTTGTTTCAGATTCAGAGGCTGGCTCTTAGAGTCTACTAGGAGGCACACTCCAGTTCAGCAGCCAGACAGCAGAGCATATCCCTCAGAGATCAGATTGGCTGATGACAGATTGAGATGATCTCTCAACGTGTGGCTTCCTTACTTTCTCGACAGTAGGGCACTTCAGCTTTTGCACAGGGATCCACATCATTTGATGCATCTGATCAGACTTTGATCCCCCACATCTCCACTGTATTTCAGATGATTCAGATCGGTCAGTTCGCATTCAGCAGCTTGAGGGTTACATATTGAGACTGACTGGGAGGGTACTTGACTTTCAGGGGCAAGTGTTAGCTCTGGCACATCCACAGCCACAGGAGTGCACACTGAGGTCTCAGATCTATCTATGGAGGCAGCCAGACTTAGAGGTGTTGGGAATAGTATCCCAAAGCCAATCGTCAGCCTGTTGACGGTTGTGCTCCTTTTGTATTAGTAAATGAATTATAAATAAATAAAAGTTATTTTAGTATTTTTTCATCACAAATGTTTCATCTTCTAATGAACTCCTGTGTTGTGGTGAAGTCCTTAGGACTATTTAGACTCGACAAAGGAGGATTTGTCGTTTAGTCCTTAAACATGTTCGCGATCAAATGATACGTTGTTACAAGGACAATATTTATCGAGCATAGTCGTTGTGTGCCATATGGGTTGGTTGTCCTCATAACCAAAGAGTGTGGAGACACTGGTATGGCATACAGGTGAGATGTAATGGTACATCTGCACTGAACGTGACCAACTCCGGAGCTATTTCTGCTGTCAAGATTTACTCCGATGGGATATGGGTATAAATGTCCCTCCGACCTGAGACCGTCACGGTGACTTGCAAGCAACTCACTGCACTTAGGCACTGGACTACCTGAATTTCTAATTCAGTGACGGAAGGTTGCTGGGTGTAGTCAAGTACTTGACTTGTCGGTGCGTGTGTCAAGATGGGATTGACCACTCCAGTTTAGGAGCTGTACAGTATCTCGTGTTTCAATTTAGCAAAACCTTGGCCAGGGTTGTCCTAGTGAGGAGTCACAGGACTAATTGAGTTGAGCACGATTCGGATGATACGATCAGGGTTGACAATTTAACTCTGAGTCATCCTAAACATAGGGGTCAAAAGGGATGAATTATACGGTAACCATATTCACGTAGGTTCTGAATGTTGCGATTGCGATTATTCGACCTATCCGATCGTCGGGTACCATTGCTAGATGGTCACTTCGATTAGTACAGAAATTGGTTCCTGTGCTACCGGTTTAGGTTCGAACCTGCGGGGTCACACACATTAGAGGTTCTTTTCTGATCTGATGGCTGATTATGAGTCTTATCTATCTGGAACTCTATGATTGAGAATTAGGATTCTCTAATCATGAGTTCCACACATTTTGGGTACCGAGGTCAAAATTTGAATTTCGAATTTTGAATTTAAAATTTGAACTCTTTGATCAGGGTTTTCATATCGATGGTCTCTGATGCCTGATTGCCCATCGAATTTGGAATCAATATTTATGAGAGGTTTAATTAGTGATTTAATCATTAATTAACTCAATTTGATTGAGTAATTATTTTTGGATCAAGTCCAATTGAATTGGATTCAGTTTGGATTGACCCGATTAGGTTAAATGTTGACCTAATCGCTAAGGTGGTTTAGTCCCTGATTTGATCAGGGGTTAGGTTTAGTTAATTCCTGATTTGATTAGGATTTTATTAAGCTTAATTAAGCCTAATTATGTTGGGTTTAATTTGGTCTAATTGTGCTCAACCTATTTTAAACTAGGTTGGCTCAATTTGAATCAAACACCTTGTTTTAAATTCTCTGCGTCACCCAACTTCCTTGCCCCATTTGAATTCACGAGAAGAAACTTCTCGTAAAATTTTTCTCACGTAAAACCCTTCCCCACATCCTCATTTTTTGCGCACAATGATAGATGGATAAATTAATTAGTTAGCCATTCAAATTCAAAGCATGTTGAATTTAAATGGATAACTTATCACTTGCCCTTTCATCCTTATCCATTTTGTGCGCCACATTACTTACACGAGAAAAGGTTTCTCGTGAAACTTTTCCACGCACAAAGAGCCACGCCCTTCTCTTCTCACGCCCAAAAGGATAGGGATAAGTTGGTTTTCGTTTGAATTCAAATTTGATTTGATTCAAATATGTAACCTCTTGTCTTTATCCTCTCACGCGGATAAGACACGTTCGACGTTGTTTTAAAAGAGGAGAAAGGTGGGACGTGCGTAGAAAAATTAGGAGAGAAACTTTGGGGCGTGAGGAAGGCTTCTGCATAAGTGAAGGTCCAAAACCTTTCGAGAGAAAAAGAAAGAAAAGAGAGAAAATTGGGCGCAGGGTTTTTGGTGTGTACCCTAGGGTTTCTACCTAGGGTTCGGGAAGTGAGATTGGTGTGCCACGAGTGTGTGAGTCCATCAAATTTTAGAGAGAGATCCATCAGCCTCTCAAGTAACTGTGCAGATGATCCGGAGTATCTGAGAAGTCGGCACACATCGATCGAAGGAGTTCGATCAACATCTGCCATCAAAGGGTGAAATCACGAACTAGCATTCGTAAGGAGCTGATCAGATGGGAGCTTCGTGTGGACGATCGCAGAGCCAGACAGTTGGGTGGCTGCGACGTGATGATCAGACCCTCCGACGGTGATCAGATTGCGGTGATCGACTACCCGAAAAGGTGATGTGTTCTGAACACAGTACTGTAAAACGTTTACTGATTCAAATTTGAATTTCAAATTTAAATGCATGCTGTTGTATCATATTTAGATCCTAGTGTAGGGTTAATTAGTATTAATTAATGAGATTAATTAATAATTTCGCTGTAAAATAGTAATTTTGAAAAAGTTTTAAAATTACCATTTTGCCCCTGCACTAAATTTTCGCTTCAATTGGTATCAGAGCAGGTTCTAGAATATGATATACATATGCATGCGTAGATTAAGGTAATCTATAAGTTTAAATTTGAAATTCAAAATTCGAAATTCGAAATTCAAAAAGATTTGAAATTTGAAATTTGAAATTTGTTAGAAGTTTCAAATTTGAAATTCAAAATTTGAAATTTAAATTTTGTGTTGAAATTTGAAATTTGAAATTCAAATTTGAAATTTGAAATTCAAAATTCAAAATTTGAAATTTGAAATTTGGTTGAAATCTCAAATTTGAAATTTGAAATTTGAAATTCGAAATTTGAAATTTGAAATTCAAAATTCAAAATTTAAAATTCAAAGATTGAAAATTCGAAATTTGAAATTTGGTTGAAATCTCAAATTTAAAATTTAAAATTTAAAATTTAAATTTGAAATTTGAAATTCAAAAATTTAAATTTTGAAATTTGTATATTTAGATATACATGATCCAAGTAGCAAGTAATCTAATTGGGTTGGTTGCCATGGCCGTCCGGTCATAGGAGAAAAGTAGGGTTTAAAGGCCCTCTCTTCCCATTCGATGGGGTCTCCTATGGCGGTAGGGGTGCCGATGCAATTATATCCCATGCCGATGAAGCAGCGAAAGGACTTAATTAAGAAATTTTATCATGAATGTGTTAGATTAGATCTAAAAAAAAATTTATGATTTATTTTGAGTTATTTTCTGTTATGAAATGAGCAATAGAATTGCTGTTTATGAAATGTGTTGACCCGTTTGTGAAATGAGTTAACACATTTGGTGACAGAAAATAAAATCTTTCAAATTTAAAAATTGTTTTCGAAATGCCAACCCTGACCCATCAGCCCAAGTACTTAATTAAAAGAATTAAGTGTTGTCTAGTAGGTCTAGAATTGTGAATTAAGACCTAAGACAATTGCATAAACTTTTGGGTCAATGGGTTAGATGAATTAGGTCCATAATTGAGTTAGACCTAAGGTTAGTTTAAAAAAATGGACTAATTGGAGTAATTGGTCAAATCTAATCAAAAGTTGAATTAGATTAGGTCAAGGATACTCTAGACTCAACTTCAATAGTTGTAGTTGAATGGGTCCATGTCTTTAACTAGACCAAGATGGACTTAATTCATGGCTACGCGGTGGAGCTCTATTTACTAAGTTGATCAAAATTAAAACTAATGAACCGGTTGGTGTCTAAGGTAAGTCGGCAGTTTTGACCAATGGTTCTTAAGCGGGAGCTACTCGCATTGATTCGATCATTGATGAGTTAATGGCAAATCCCCACCACTGATCTCACTTACCTGGCCAATCTGGTAAGTTAGATTTTGATTAGATCACTTGGTGATTAGAGCTCACCCATGTCATTAGGTAAATCAGTATGACTGATTTAGGTGCTCCTAATGCCAGCTTTAATTAAATCCTTTTTAATCTGACTTGGTGAAGTCAGTGGGAGGATTGAAATTGGCTGGATGATTTCTTCTCTACTATTCTTTAATAAAATCCTCAAAATTATTAGGTCCCTAAAATGATTAAGTTATAATGATAACTAAGTCATAGCCTCCCATTAAGTGAATGATAATGAGTCCATTAGTTTCAATGATCATTGGAGGCCCAAAGGCCTGGTGCTCATTGGCTAATGGAATTATTATTCATAATATGATAATTTGATTGAGTCTTTCTGATGGTGGTTAGGTTGGCCGGCCAAAGTCGGGCCTGATCATTTATTGGTCCGATTCACTAAATTAAGTCATGTTAATAGTTGGACCTAACCAGATCTTTTCAGTGGAGGCCAAAGCCTACTGATTAGGTTCTGGGGCAAAATAAATTACTAGAAGTTGTTTAGAGAAACAACTGGTTAAAACCTACCCATAGATGCACATGGGTTGACCAACCAAAGTTGGGCTCGTGTGTAGTCTGTGTGGATTCTAGTACCCATTAAGGAATTAAAGTAATTTCTCGAATTGGAGGATGAGGCTACCAGTTCGTAAAAATATTGGAAAAAACTTTAGACTAAAGTCCAAGTCTTTAGTATTTAATTTATGTACTAATAGAGGTCTCGTTTTCCTTTAAGCAGCTATGGCCACTACCCTGTCGCTCCGGTCATTATTAGATAATGACAAGCTCATGGGACCCAATTTCGATAGCTGGTATCGAAAATTGAAAATCGTCCTTGAGCATGAACGGATCCTTTATGTAGTAACGGATCCAAGCACCTGAGGAGCCAGCTCGAAACGCTAGTAAAGCGATCCGAGACACTTACTTAAGTGGCTCAATGACCGCACCACCGTTCGATGTATTATGCTGGCAGCAATGAATGACGAGTTCAGCCGAAGTTTGAGAACGCCCAGCCACAGGAGATGCTTCAAATGTTGAACGACTCCTTTGGCACGCCTGACGACGTTGAAAGGCACAAAACTAGTTGTGCTATTTTCAATGCTCGGATGAGGGATGGGGCCTCAGTCACTGATCATGTACTGTATATGATCGAGATGATTGAGCCCTAAGCAAATTGGGCTTTCCTCTGCACGAGCAGCTCGGTAAGGATGCGATCCTTATTCCTTGCCCAAGTCCTTCCTCCCATTCCCTTACTCATTTTCGAATGACAAAGCCTGCAGTAAACTACCACGGATTGTTGGGGTTGCTGCAGAACTTTTGAGAAGATCACAACTCCATAAGGAGTCGGTGAATGTAGTGGGAGGGTCTTCTTCTCGTCGTCAACCCTTTGGGAAGGGGAAAAGAACAAGAAGAAGAAAAATAAGAAGGTGCATATCTCATGCTGGGACAGTAGCAGCGGTCAGACCAAGAAGCGCAAGCATGACCAGAGCCAGGCGGAGTGCTTCTTTTGCAAGAAGCACGGGCATTGGAAGAGGAACTGTCCTCTCAATACATTGCCTCCCTGGACCCGAACAGGCCAAAGAAGAAGCAAGGTAATTATATGATAACTCCTTGCAACTTTTCGATTTGTGATACTACTGCATGGGTATTGGATACCGGAAGTCCTTATCATATTTGTAATTCGATGCAGGGTCTGCAGGTCAGTAGAAGATTTGATGAAGGCGAGAGGTTCCTGAATGTTGGAGATGGAAGCAAAGTTCCAGTTCTAGCTTTAGGAATCATGAGTCTTGTAATCAATTCTCGTAATATAATTCTGAGTGAATGTCACTATTGTCCAAGTTTTTTATTAAATATTATTTCTGTAGGCCTTTTGGCCATGTACGGTTATGATTTTTTATATAAAAAGAATATTTGCAATATCATTTTGAATGGTGTTACAATATTTGTTGGACAATTAAATAATGGAATTTACTTACTATCACAGCCTGTTAATGTGGTTCAAAAATTTGGTAAACGCTCTAGAATAGATAATGTGTCAGAAGTCTACCTTTGGCACTGTAGCTAGGTCATATCAATAAGAACAGGATAAACAGGTTGGCTCAAGAAGGAATTCTTGAAGTTAGTGATTGTGAATCACTTCCAACCTGTGAGTCCTGTCTTCTTGGAAAGATGACCAAGTCACCTTTTACTGAAAAGGTGAGCGAGCCAGTGAACTCTTAGGTCTGGTAATTCTGATGTATGTGGACCCATGAGCTCAAGTGCAAGAGGTAGATTTTTCTAACTTCATAACCTTCACAGACGACCTATCTAGGTATGGGTATGTCTATTTAATGAAGCATAAGTCGGAATCATTTGAAATGTTCAAACTATTCGAAATGAGGTAGAAAATAAACTGGAAGTGTATTAAAACTCTTCGATCTGATCGAGGAGGTGAATACCTTTCCAATGAGTTTCTGACGTATCTAGGGGAGGAATGGGATTCTCTCTCAGTGGACTCCTCCTGGAACACCACAGCATAATGGTGTGTCTGAAAGGAGAATCGGACCCTGTTAGACATGGTTCGATCCATGATGGGGTTTGCTGGTCTGCCGATCTCCCTCTGGGATATGCGCTCGAATCGGCTTGTTACCTTCTAAATAGAGTTTCGAGTAAGTCTGTAGCCAAAACGCCATATGAGATATGGATAGGACGTAAGCCAGTACTCTCGCACCTTAGGGTTTGGGGGTGTCTGGCTTATGTTAAACGTTTAATTACAGACAAGCTTGGCCTAGGTCTGACAAGTGTAATTTTATAGGGTACCCAAAAGAGACAAAGGGTATTATTTCTACCTTGCTGATGAGCAAAAGGTGTTTGTCACTTAAGGCAATCTTTTTAGAAAAAGGAGTTCCTTAGTGAAGGAACTGTTGCCTCTAAAGTCGAACTTGACGAAGTTCGACAGGTGGAAAAACCGACACATGTTACTGAACCTGAACCGAATTTGATTAGATCATATCCGGAGCCCATTGATTGTGCACCCTTAAGGCGGTCTGGTAGAGTACCACATCAACCGGACAGATATTATGGTTTCTTGGTCCGGGATGGTGATCCTATCGAACTTGATGAAAACGATGAGGATCCGATCACCTACATGGATGCAATGCAGAGACCTGACTCTGAGAAATGGCTAGAGCCATGAAATCGAAATGGAGTCCATGAAGGTCAACGATGTGTGACATTGGTTGACCCACCCGAAGGAGTAAAACCCATAGGGTGTAAGTGGGTCTTCAAAGGAAGAGGGGCGCAGACGGAAAGGTGGAGACCTATAAAGCCCGTCTGGTTGCCAAGAGATATCGTCAACGTTATGGTATAGACTATGACGAGACTTTTCTCCTGTGGCAATGCTCAAATCCATTCGGATTATGCTTGCGATAGCTGCCCATCTGGACTATGAAATCTGGCAGATGGATGTGAAGACAGCTTCCTAAATGGAGAGCTGGACGAAAGAGGTGTATATGATACAACCTGAAGGTTCACATCCACAGATGAGTCTAAGGTGTGCAAGCCTACAGAGGTCCATTTATCGACTTAAGCAGGCATCTCGGAGTTGGAACATACGTT